>NC_056731.1:506764281-506876781 GCF_019279795.1 Protopterus annectens
CTTATTAAACATCCACAGAAAAGCCAATCACCTTTTACAATTTCAATCTCTTCCACAGGTACCTCACCATTTCTTATAACATCTTCGACTTTTTGCACCCTAAGCTATCCCCATCTAAGTTTTCTTCAAATCCCATTTTCTCCTTCTAATCCCAGACTACAGCCTGGTAGTTTCCTCCAACTTAACCCCCACAATGTTCTTCCTAAGAATTTTCATACTACCTCATCACCTAATGTCATTAAAAAAACAAAATGGTAGTGAAATCATCTACATAACAGTAGATGTTCAAATACATAACTGCTGCAGTAGTCCTGACTACTGGTACTGGAAAGCCAGCACATCTCGCCTCTCTTCAACAACTCCAACCTCTCCCACTTCAAGCATGGTAAATGTCTTGACATTCCAGAGGGAGGGTATCTCCAATACAAAATATGCATCCACACTTGCCATGTTAGATCTTCCTTGCCCACTGAACCAGATCAAGAAGTGCAAAAGCCAAGCATAAAGGCCCAGGGGAACAAGACAGATTTAAAACAAGTTATGTCTGCCTTTTTTAGTTTGTTCTGGAATTTTGTATATTTTTGTTTGTTTTGGGACCTTAGTCTTGTAGCTTAATTTGCAGCTGTGGGAAGACTGTGTTTTGCATTATACTGTAATTCTATCTCCATAAGTAGAATTACTTATAAAAGCTAGCAGTTTGTTTTTAAACCCTGCTGGGCCTTAGTCTGGTAGTTTCACTCACATTTGTAGCAGAACTGTGAACTACTGCCATATTTCAGCCTTATTTAGTCATTCATTATTGCATTTTCCCTTAAACAGTGTTGCTGGTAAATCTCTGCATAGTTTGGTACCTCAAACTTTAGCAGAATTCAGTAGGGAGAGTATTATGTTTTCTGCTCTAGGATTTATTCTTTAGTGCTTTTACAGTCGTTGATATTCCAGTTTTGCTCCTACAGTTTTCTACTCTGCTTATTTACCTCTTGAAGCTGCATTCCAGTGCCTCTCTGTTAGCCTGTTCTTTGTGTCTGCCCCATCCTCCCACAGATGCATTAAAGTAAAGTTTCTGAAATTCTAAACTGCCTGGGGCCAATGACCTATAGCTCAGAGAAGTTGCATTCCAGTACCTTTCCTGTCTGTGTCTGACCCCTCTCCCCAATCAAAGAAATTAAGCTGAAGTTCATGAAAGAGCTCCAGCATTCTCTTTATTTGACTGAATGCCTCACTAGCTAGCTTACTTCTTCTTTGAATTTTCTAACCCTCCCACCCTTTCTCAGTTGTGGTTTTATAAGACTGTGACTCTGGCCTCCACCCCTTATGGTAAAAATCATGACTCCTGGAGTCACTATTTAACTACAGTCTTAAAACAGGCTTTGTGCCACAAGAGAGGAGGACTGTGATGGTCACCTCCCATTCATAAAGGAGGACCTTCAACAGAACCTGGAAACTAGAGCCCTATTAGTCAGAATAGTGAAGACTTTCCATGGCTTTGCAAATATCATGGAAATATCAACAAGGTCATAGGAGACCTTCAGACACTGCATCCATCCCAGTTTGGCTTTGTTAAAAGAAGGTCATGCTTACTGAACCTGGTGGACTTCTTTGAAAAGGTCACTAAGGCAATGAATGAGTGGAAGGCAGTACATACTACCTGGCTAGATCTAGCTAAAGCACTTGATACAATACCCAGTCTAGCATTGTCAACAGACTTATGGAACTAGGCATAAACCCCTTTATAATGCACTGGACAGCCAGCTGATTCAAGGGTAGGACTCTAGAGATTAGACCGGTAAGGCCACCTCCACAAAGAGGCCAGTTTCCAGTGGAGTTCCTCAGGGCTCTCTGCTGGGCCTGCTTCTCTTTGGCAACTGCTTCTCAGAGGTCAAAGCCAATGTCAAAGGCCCCTGGCTGACAAAGTTCAAAGATGATTGCAAACTAGCAGCAGTCACTGAATTCCCCCCAAGATGAGAACACCCTTCAGGAAGGTCTAACACAGGCAAACGCTTGGTGCCAAACACGTGGCTTAAAACTCAATGCCAAGCAACACATTACAGTACCTTTTCGGAGGTCAGCTGCCCCTCATAACTACATCAATAAAACACCCCTAAAAAGTGATTAACTAGTCAGGGATCTGGGAACTTCTGCAGACAGTAACGTAGCCTTTGACAAAAATGGTGTCCAAGGTAGTAGGATAATCCTTCTCGGTTGCTCAGCTTTAAGTAAGGGTATAACATCCAGTTTTAGAGAGATCATCTGTACCTGTCCCTCATAAGACCCATCATTGAGTATAATGCCCATTTCAGTATGTACCTGGACAGATACATGCAGCAACGTCCAACAAAGGTTCCTTAAAAAAAGAATACAGGGACTAAACACAATGTCCTATGCTGATTGCCTCAAAGCCCTGTCTCTTTACTCTTTATCATACAGAATATTTAGAGGTGATCTTTGCATGGTGTACAAAGCATCCCTGGACTCCATTTGGATGAAATGTTTGCACATATGCAAAATAAACAGCATTAGAACTTCTAGTTCAAAAGACCGAAATAAACAGGACATGCTGAAGAGGCAGACATTTTTCTCACAGAATTCCCATTCTCTGGAACAGGCTCACCATCCATGTGAAGCAGAGTTCCTCCCTAACCCTACTTAACTACAACTTGGATCATTGCATGGGTAATAAGAAATTCACCTCTGGTCTAGCACCTATGTCTCTGATGGACAGTCAGTCAGTAAAATTACCTCACCAATGTAAATCAAATTTGTGGGTCACATATGGGTTGCACGACTAGACTTATAAGGGCCCTACTGGTCGTTAACCTAGTAAATGCCTATGAGCTTATTATTAATCCATTAGGAAGTGGAAAGTGCCATGAAGCTTTAGCTCATGCACTAAAGAAGTTGTGAGAAATAATCTCTCTAATTCTTAGACCTCAGCAGGCCTATGGCTATGAAAGGGGGTAGGAGAAAGGGAAAGACTAAGAAGGCTAGCTTATGCCTCCCCAAATCAGAAGGCCTATTATTGAAAGAAAGAAGGGAGTGGCTGGAAGTTGATTGTATTGTAACAGCGCTCTACTCAACACTTACTACTATTGTAAGGCACCACTGTACTACGTTCTTCATTTAGATCACTGCTGCCATACTCCTGACTACTGGAACAAGTCCCAGGGCTCCAGCATGACAGGGAGGTGGCTAGAATACAGAGGCTGGGCTGTAACGTACCATATAAAATTGCTGTAGCAAACACAGTTGTAGCCCTGCAAACAATGTCAATCTTATATAGGTTTGAAAAGGTGCGAAGAGATGATTTTGAGTAGAACTTCTCAAACTGGTCCCACTCAGACATCACACTTGACTATTTACTGAAAGAAGACATCCCTGTGTTACATCACTTCATAAAAGTCTGCCTTCAACCTGCTGAACTGATTTTCCACTGTGTTTTTACCTGACGGGATGCAGACTGTCTTTAGACTCATCCGAGACTACAGAACCAATTTCCAAGCACTTATGGATTTCCTGTAAATGGTGTAAAAAGTACAGTTGTGTAGGTAAAGCTTACCATAAAGAAGATGTTTGAATGATTGCTGCTGCAGCAGCCTTAGCTATCTGGGTTACATCCTACATATATAACAGACAGCTTCTAAAGCTTCAGGGCACTTTTATCAACACCCATACAAGTTGGCCTGATTTGTGCGGACTAAAAAGGCATGTTTATGCACCAACCCCTTCAAAGCTTTGATGCCAACAGAGAAACAAAGGCTGAGACTTGAAAGGACAATGCTACGAACAACAAGAAATAAATGTCCATTCCATGCCCTGGTGTAAACAACACACCACAAAATAGAAAGGAGAGAGGGAGAGGCTACTGCAGCAGAGATCATTTGAACACTGTTGCAGTAGGTGCAGCAGTTGATCATTCGAACATCTACTGTTATGGTAAATTTAGTTATACAACTGTACTATGTTCATCACACTGATGGCTGCTGCAGTAGCATTAGCTAGATGGGTAGAATACCCTAGCTTAGTACATTTATGAGATAAATGAAGAGACCAGCAGACCCTGGAGAATGGGACTACCACAGCCTGATCTAGACTTAAAGAAGGAATAACTTCGTAATGCTTTAAATATGTACACATGACAACACTGATGCTTCTAGAATACTTCTAAAATCCAAACCTTTCAAAAAAAGCCATAGATTAAGCCAAAGCCCTAGTAGAGTAGGCCTTGACCTTGCCTGGGATAGTTTTGCTGTGGTGAGTATAACAAAAGTTAATAGCCTAAGACAACCATTTGGAAATAGGCTGCTTTGACCCAGGTTGCCCTTTTCCTATTACCTTTGCAAGAAACAAACAACTGAGCCAAAGATATAAAAGATTTAGTTCCGCCAAGATAGTACCAAAGTTGTCTGTGGACATCCAAAATATGGAGTATCCTTTCTCCCTCATTTTTAGGCTCAAGAAAGAAAATGGGAAGCTGGATAGTTTGGCTTAATGTAAATTGTGATACCAAGTTTAGGCATAAAAGAAGGATTAATTCTCCAAGGGAACCCAGTCTCTCTGGAAAAATGAGACAGGGCTGACCAACCAAGATATCCTTCTTGCAGAGGTCAACGCAATCAGTAAAATTGTTTTCCAAATTAACAACCTCAAGCCAGGTTAAATGGTTCAAATGGAGCAATGATTAGCTTCTTTAACACAAAATTAAGATCCTAAAGAGGGAACACTGGTTTTCTTGGAAGCCTCCTATGCAAAATCTTTTTCAAAAATATTTTGACATGAGAATGCTTTGAAAGAGGAGGATCCATGGACAGACATATGGAAATGGCCGATAAATGGACCTTGATAGAGGAGTAAGAAAGGCTAACGGATAGTAACTCCCACAAATATTGTAAAACCCGAGAACAACTAGCCCTAAATAGGTACTGGTTATGTTGTTGACACCAACTAGAAAGCCTTTTCCATTTGTTAATATATGATTTTCTAATAGCAGGCTTTCTTGCTTCCATTACTACCTGCTGCATATCCTCAATAAACAGGTGCCTAAAGTGAAATAAGACCCTATCATCCAAGCAGTCAACTGAAGTTTATTGGGGTGGGGTGAATCAAGCAGCCCTGATCTTGTTCGAGTAATGCCATTCTTTGAGGAAGCTTGTGGTAATTGCTCCAAGTCATTTCCAAAAGGAAGAACCACTGTTGCCTGGGCCAGAACGGAGTTCACCACAATGATCTTGGGGATTCCTTCTGAATCTTCAGAAGTACACTGGATATTAGTGGAAAGGGTGGAAAAGCATACAAGAACATTCTACTCAAAGGAAAAGAAAACACATCTTCCAGGCTTTCTTGCATGGAGTCCTGGAACAAAATCTTGCCAGCTGATTAGAGGAGGCAGACAGATCTCGTCGAAAAACTCCTCACAGATGTCCACATTTCAGAAGACCCCCTGACGTAGGTTCCATTTGTGGAGTCTGCACCTGTTCTCCTCAGCTTGTGTGCCACACAGTTTTCCTTTGACAGAATGTACGATGCCTGTAGAGCAAGACTATAATGTGAAGCTATATCCAAAGCCAATATGGACAGTCTACAAAGGGGCTACGACCTGGTACCCCTTGCTTGCTGATGTACCACATTGACTGTGATATTGTCTAACAACATGAAGAGGTCCTGGGGACCAGTGATGATTCATAGTTGAGTGCCTTGATCAGAGCAAGCATCTCCTATATTGATCTGTCCCTTGTGTCCAACACATCTTGCACTTTCATCCATCCTGAAACTGCTCCCCAACCCAAGTCCAAAATGTCTGTGATAACTGACTGCTTTGGAACAGGGAGGGAGAAGGACAGATCCAGATTTATAAGGATATTTGCTGACTCCAACAATTGGAGTCTCTTCTGACAAACCCCAGCACTGGGATTTGAAAAAATAAAAGGATGTTGGTGCTGGGACCAAACATACTTTAGGCACCACTGTATCTTTCTCACTTGGAATCTTGCCAGGACTATCATGAGAATCACAGATGCCATGAGACTCAAAATCCTGAAGTATTCCTTTGCAGTATTTGAAGTCTGAATGCAAAATCTTAAAAATAGATGTATAGATCTACGTTTTCCTGTGGAAGAAAGGCTCTTTGAACTGAGATATCTAGCTGGCACCCCAGGAACTATCCTGTGTGAAGGAGTAAAAAAAAATGACTTTTGAATGTTCTCTTGGAACCCCAGCCTATTTAACATATCTCCAAATCAGAGATTCCTGATGCTCTGAAAAAGACTGCAAAGACAGTAAAGCCTAAATACGGACAAATGTGGATACCATGCAGCCTGCAATGACCTATAACTGGAGCTAAACACTTTGGACTATCCACTGCATCAAGTGTTCACAAAGAGTAAGGCAGAGAACTGATAATCTGATACAGACACAAAAAAGTTTAAGAAATGCCTGAAGTCTGGATGAATAAAGATGTGACAAGCAGCTTTTAAAATCTAGTTTTACCAGGAAACTTGAATAACGAAGAAGAGATAACAGATTCTTATGTGATATCATTTTGAACTTAAGACACCATCACAAACACATTTAGGAAAGAAAAATCCAGAACAGATCCTCAAGCATTTTCTTTTTTGGCACTAAAAGCATCCTGTAATAAAAAACCTTTCTCAACTGGGAAGGAGGAAATCATTCTATCATTGCCTAAGGCAGCATGTGATGAGGGACAGGTGAAAATAAAAGTGTTAAGGTCTGGTGGATGAGGGATTACCCCCTGGAGAGGAGGAATTTCCTCCCACTGACAATCTGTAACCTTGACGAATGATCTTCAGAATCCATTTGTCTGAAACTATTTGTTGCCAAAGTGAAAGCTGGAGATTCAGACTTTCTGAAAGGGAAAGGGAGCTGCCAGGGTGGAAGTGGGAACAAGTCCCTTGAATATTCATTCTGACTTGTTGGACTGTCCTTGGTTTTGGGGTATTCTTGAAATCCTTTTGGTGCTCTCTTGCATTTCCTACATTTTGATGAACTGATTTAATTTTACATTTTCCCAAAATTGGCTGAGGGGTTAGAGAATACCTTAGAAATTTTGGAAAAGGAGGGCTGAAAAATCTTGAGATTCCCTTTCATCACACTTTTTGATCACCTCTGTAGCAGAGAAGCCAACAACTATACATCTATTCAAAGAAGAATCTAAAATCAAATTTTTTACGTTGTCTGGGAGATTTTGAGAATGCAGCCAGCCAAACATCCCAGTGTCAGAGGCAATAGACCTGGAAGTATTACCACAGTCATACTCAAATTGAAAACGAGTAGCAAGTTGTACAACTGAAGAAACTAATTTAAAGCGGATTTTTTCCTCACAAGACAAAATATTCCTCATAATTTCACAATTAGTCAGTATAAACTTAAACAGGGGCAGCTGGCTGAATATCAGGAAAGTTGCAGGCAGTGACCCACATCCTACAAAGCTGACAGTACTGGAGGAATGGGTGAAGGTTCTGGAAATTCCTTCTGCAATAACTCAGTATTTTCAGAGGGACTGGAAAACCTCAATGATTTCCCAGTGAAAACACTGACACATTCCAAAAATATTCTGAGAGAAAAAGAACCTTCCACAAGCAAAATCAGAAAATGAGCTATCCTGAGAGTCTGAATACGAAATATGAGGAGAAAAACATTATCTGTCTTTCATCTTTCAGTCCAGATTCAGAATCTTGAATCTCCTCAGGAAAAGACGGCTTACTCTTTATTTTAAGAGAAACCACCTTACAAGAAGGATCAATAGCTAATTTAAACCCTGAGCCAGATCCAGTAAACTACTCCTGCATAACGGATTTTGAGGAGTAGCAGATAAGTTTTAGTTTTCAGTTTATTTTTGACAGGAAAAATGGGACTAAGAGTGTTATTAATGGCAACAGCAGCTTCATCAGGCACAAAATTCAGACAGAATAGGGCAGTCTTCCCTGTTCCCTCTCCCAGGGCCAACAAATGTGTCTTTCGCCTGGCCACTAAGGGGACCCCCAACAGCTGTAACGGACATGGCTAACCCCCAACCCATAGCGTCTGCAGGTGTTAGACCAATGGGATCTGGGATAAAAGATGAGTGGCCCGAGGAATAATCAATGGCCACAGCAGAATCACCCACATGCAACTAAGGCAAACTGCTAGCCTGATGTGGTGGCAAAGGCTGTTTGCTTAACTTTTTCCTTTTGTGGCTGGAATGAGGACAGCGAGAGTATGCAAAAATTAAGTCTTTAAAAAGTCACTTTTTTAACCCAAAAACACTGGAAAAAGCATTTTGCCAGCCCCCAAAATTAAAATAAACACAATTTCTCCACAGAAAAATTGTTTTCAATTATTTTCAATAATTTTAAACTGACAGGAAAATCATGCACTCTCGTGTAAAAGTCATATAATCTCATGATAGTCTAATGAAATGCAAAACTCCTAGCTTAACACTAACTTTTCTGAACAGGAAAGGAAAGTATTACTAAAATAATTTTTAAAACAAAAGATTTTTTTCCTAAAAGTGAACTTGGAAGGAAAACTCTGAAGGGCTCTGCACCCAAACCTTTTGTTTTAGTCAGCTCAGCTCACACTGACTGATGGTTTGGGTGCGTGGAAGATGTCCTGAAGCTTTGGAATCTGGCCAGCTGTAATATCCTATGCAGAATATAGCCCATACTGCTAAGACTACTGCAGCAGAGATCAATACGATAAACATAATGTTCTTTCCTGTCTGCTGACATACCACATGACTGCAGTATTGTCCATGACTACCTAGAGTATATCCCCTGTCCAAACTGGTCAGACACCTTCCAGCGCCTGAACAAAGGTCATCGTTTTTTATCTTATTTTTATGCTTCTTCCTTTGGGTTGCATTCTACAGTCATAGGGATTTGAATTTCTATAAGTATGACCCCCCAGCCAAAGTCTGAAGCACCAGTTGTCAGGGTCTGGTGGGGGGGGGGGTTCTTGAAAGATGGAACACCAACATTCAGTTCACTTGTTCAAATGACCATTTCAGCTCCCTGGATATGTAGGGTAAGATAGAAATCACTTCTTACACAAGCTGGGAATGTTGGTTTCAGATGGCTTTTAAGTACCACTAGAACCTTCACACTGGGAACCTGGCTAGTAATACTATTAAGATGGTGGAGATCATGATCCCAGAGCTCTGACTCCTCTTTGGCTAATACCCTTCCTTCCAGTGCTAGGCTGAGAAAGATGTCTCTAGATTATCCACCTTCTCTTGTTGGGGAAAAATGCCACTTGACAACTGTAGTCTAACAGAAAGCCCAGGAAAATCACTCTCTTGGAAGGGGTAAAGATCAGTTTTGGGTTGCTGATGGTAAACTACTGACTTTGGAAGCATTCCATGGTATAGGCCAGGGTCACTTATTTATGGGAGAATGCCTAAATGAGACAGTCATCTCAAGTATGGATAAAATGTGGGTGCCCTTTGTTTTCCAGTACACACTTGACTCATTTCATCTGAGTGATGCCTCCAGGTGCATCTGCGGTTAACTCCTACTGATGGCTCTAGGCGTCAGATATTGCTTGTTCATATTTGCATCAATATTTCCAAAACCATGCTATGTACAGGGTTTTAAAATATTTCATCTTAAAGCTTTCACAGTGGCAAACTCAACTGCATAAATATTTGACCTCTGTCTAGTGCAGGTAAAGAGATATTAACTGCTGTTTTCATGATATTAATTTATACAGATATAATTTTCATATTTTTCTAAATATCTCAAAAACCAAGTAACAGACAAAATTCCTTAGCCTCATACAAAAGCTCTCAGTTAGATGAATGTAATGTTGTTCATAGATGTGTGTAACTTGAGTGATTGCTGAGATATTAAGTTGTTTACAAAATATTACAAACAGTTACTGCATTTACTGGGAATTAAAAAATGCATTTTAAAACCTAGAATGTAAAGACTACTACCACTATAAAAATCGGTTGTGCTGAAGGGTTTGCCATTTATATTTCTTTCATAACCCCTATGGCTCCAGAAATATGAATGTTTGTTTGAAATGTGAGGCTATAATTTGATTCTATCAAAATGCTTAGGCTCCACAGATTGGAAGTTGCACTGCAAACTTCCTCAGCTCCATTGGAGTAAATGAGTTAGCCATACACCTTTTAAAAACTGAAGGTGCAGTAGCCAAACCGCAAGTGACATTTTCCTGATGCTGCAAATTTGAAGAAGTACCTGTAGCCCTTGTGAACAGAAATATAAAGGGCATGCACCCTTGAAACCTAAGGTAACCAAAATAGCCTGAAAGAAAAGTAGTTGTAGCAGGGTCTGAAAGGTTAACAATTTTAACTTTTGGACTTTGAGGGAGGTACTGACATTTTAAAGATTCAGAGTGGGTATCCTCCTTTCCTTTGGACTAGAAGAATCTCGCATAGAAATCTATATTTTGTACTCTCATGGCTACCAGTTCCTGCATAATGGGGTGGTGGAGGCATTAGATGCCTTTGATCTGTTGGCAGAGAAGAAGTCCCTGCCATCTTTGATCTTTTTGAAAACTGTAATTTGCAACCCTGGGAAACAATCTGTAGAACTCACATTTCCAATGTACTTGCCTTCCACATCTGGAGGTACACTGACAGCCTTCCTGCTGGCTTGGAGTGGGTCCAAGTATGAAAGGTGTAGGGTTGCGATGGGGTTTGGGGTAAGATGAAAGTGATCCATACAATTGTGGTTGTTTACTACGGGATGAAGACCCATGGGCTCCATCCAGACTTTCCTTTATGTTCTCCTACCACCTTTTCTTCTACTGCTGTTCATTTCTCTCTCTCTCTCCTCATTCACTAGCTTCTCTTGTCGTTACCCTGCCTGCAATAGTAAAGGTTTGATTTAGAGGGGTAATTTATGTTGTATATTGGCAGTGCAGGTTGAAAAAGCTGTTTGACACGCAGCTTAATTTTTCCCTTTTCTTCATTTTTCGGAAACATAGGGTTCCAAAAAAAAAAAAAAAGGTTGTCCAGAGGTGCATTTTCAAGCTGCATTTTGACATTCTCTGGCAAGGGTTGCGACTTTGCCACACACAACTTCTGAGTACAGAACCCACAGCTGCTGTCCTGGATGCTGCATTAAATGCACACTTAAAAGTGTTTGGCCACCTGACTGGAGTCTGGGCAAGCTCCATCTTAGGTTCTTGTTAGGCACCTCCCCTTGCTGTGTTAGTTGACTTAAAACAGTGCTAACTGAAATTTGAGCTTAAGAGTTGGATAATTAATAGCTCTGAAGGTCAGGGTGAACAATGCATAAACCTTCTTACCAAATCTGTCTAGCATTTTGCTTTGCTTATTATCTGACACAGTACTGGGAAAAAGGACCAATATGGAACCATTCTCTGGATTAATAGATACAACGGCTGGATCTATGAGAGGATTCTTATAAAGGCACTTGCATAACTCTTGAACCCTAGAAAATCTGTATGGTTTGTTAGGATCACACGACTGGATGTCTGGTTCTTGGGAGGCTACAAGGAAGGCATCCTTCAAAGCTCTCCAAACTGGAAGAACAGTCACGAGAGGTTAGGGGCATCCCGGCTCAGTAAATCAAAGTATACTTTCTGTCTCTCTGATGTCTCCTCTCCTCTCCTTCCTACTTTAAGTATTATTTCATTTTACCAAGACTGTTTTTGTATGAGAAGCAGAAGAAATTATGTTTTCTGTATCAATATTATATCCTACCCTAAGGGGGAAAGACAACAGAGAAGAATAATCAGGGTTTTCTGTCTTGCTACGTGAGCAGTATGCTTCTACCTTAGAATCAGACCATTCCCTCTTCATCTGACCAGATGGGACACCAAACACAAAACAGATTTGTACTTGGCTGCAGTCTTTGCAGAGCTTGTAAGAAACTTTCAGCCAGGCTGAACAACTGCTCAGGAAAGGCCTTGAGTTTGGAAAAAGGCAAGGGCCTGTCCTGTGTTCAGCATTCAGTGACCTGAAGGATCCTGGGCTAGGTGATTTGTGTTTCAACTTTTGGGTCTTTTCAGCTGGACTTTCACCTTGGAGGTCTTCAGATCTGGATAGCAGTGGCTAACTTCCACCTCATGGTCAATGATGATCTCCCTCATGAGGATAGTGGGAATCCTATTCAATCCTTCAGAACCTCTTGAAACATGCTTCACTGACTGCTGTGGAGGGAGAAGGGAAATGTGCAGAAATTGATCTCTGGCTGTCGGCACAGTGGGATGTGCTAGACTCCTTAAGGCATGGCTGCTTCCACAGGGGCTTCATCACAGGGCTCAGAAAACAGATGTACAGTCCAGGGTACTACATACTTGGGACAACCTGCTAGGTCAGACATCTCAGTCACATTTCTGGCATCCCTTTATATCTCCACTTGAAAACCTTGAAACCTTTTTTTTTTTTTTTTTTTTTTTAAGGGGGGATGTTGAAGGACGAACACAAGGCTGCCATCCAAGACAGGGTGAAAGCCTTGTTTCATTTCCTGTACAAACAGTGCTGAAGGGAAAGATGCCATCTTCTTTGGGTGTTAGGACTGCTCTCCTATAGTCCTTGTTCTATTCTGGGACTAGACAAAACACATGACTATTAAAGTCTCTATGGGAATTTGTCTAATACAGATGCACCTATGCCTCTTAATCTCTGACATATAACACACATTGGAAAACAATAATTATATTTTAAACAATCATCTTAAGAACAACCACAAAAAGGAATAAGGATTTCCTCCATGTGGTATTTATCTCTCCTGAGCTCTGAAGCAGGAAGAATCATGACAGACAATAGACACCAGTGCTGTGATACATACAACACAATGTGTTAAGAAAGATGTAATATGATGTGTGCAAGCAACTATTTTATATTGGAGATTTTATCATGAGATGTCCTACTGGCCCAAAGGGGAAAGCATCAACAATGCTTACAAGGGGAATAGTTTTGGAAGTCAGACCACACGTCCAAGCCTTCCGTGTCAGAAGTTCTACTAGTAAAGAATACTGCAACAGTATTTAAATAAAACATCCCCTACTTCCCACAATTCCGAATTTACCCATCTAAGACCTTTATTCTCATATCCCCCCTGACTCTTTGCACTAAGTTTATGGATCAGAGGATGTTACTAGGCTAATGGCCCCAGGGCCCTTACAAGCCTAGCAAAGTTCAACTCATATTCCCAAGGGTGTCTGGTTGAAGCAGACACTAAAATCAGCGCCTATTATCCAAGAGGGACAAAGGTGGAACAATGGAGTGAATTTCTGGTTACCCATCCAGTCATCCAAATTACACTAAAATAGGGCCAATAAGGGGCTTTAACATGAATAGGAAGCTTGTTCCAAAGGTGGGGTAACCTCTGTGAGACAAATCTCTCTTCTCCATCAAGTTTTGTTGATGTCACATACCACGTTAAGATTTTAACCCATCCTTTATAGTCTGGGAGGCCTTACTGTTCTCTTTTCCTATCTACCTGCATTCTAACGCAAAGAATTTTTCCTCTTTCCTTTTAACACAATCTATTATGTTTTTGGAATCTCCTCAATTTGCATTGTTTTTAGGATTTCTCCCCTCCTGCTATCAAATATACATCACATGTGGCAACACCAAAGGTCTGACTAACTCATAGGTTCATACGTGTGTACTAGGCCAATGGCCCTGGAGCCTTTACAAGCCTAGCCCATAGATGTGCGCTGGCATCATGCCACCATTACTTCCCAGTGCATCTATCAAGTACAGCCACTGGAGTGATCCGCAGGGTGAACTTTTTATTTCCCATCCACTCATCAAGATTTCTCTTGAAAAGGGCCAGTAAGGTGCTCTGCTTGACATGTATGAGAAGTCTATTCCAGAGCATGGGCAGTCTCTGGGTTATGAACCTGTCCTTCCAGCATGTTCTTTTGATTGTGGTAATGAGGTTGAGGTCCCTGGAGCGTGTGGTGCTGAGGGATTGGGATTTCTTTAGGTGTGACATTTCTAACAGGGTTGGGTCAGACATGGCTTTGTAAATCAAGCAGCGATCGCCTCTTAATAGACTATATGAGACAGATGTCTGTCCATGTAGGGCATGTGTTTAAGGCCTACGATCCTCTTCATGAGGTACTTTCCTGGCCTTTCTAGCTGTTGCAGGTGTTTAGTGAGGTACATGCCAAATGGGGCATTATACTCGATGATTGTTCTAATGAGGGAAGAGCAGAAAGAGAGATGCTGACCTCTTTCTTTCTGGATGCAAAACATTTGGTAATGAAATGTGCTACATAGGATTTTCTGACCACAATGGCAATGTGGTAGTCAAAGGAGGTTGCTGTCAACCTGTGTCCACAGATCTCTTATAACACTTTCAGTGTTCAATGGGCTACCACCAATGTGGTAATTAGTGGGAACTGATTTTTTTCCCAAAGGGAATGACAGCGCATTTTTTTGGCATTAAGCTTAAGGCCATGGTTTCAACACCAATCGTTGGTCTCAGTGAGGTCTTTCTGTAGGATGTCTACATCACTTGGGGAGTTAATGGCTCCCAGCTTGCAATCGGTGGCGAACGGTCAGCCAGACCCAGACTCCGTGTTGGCCTTGACTTCTGAGAAGTAGATGCCAAACAGGAGAGGACTCAGGACCAATCCCTGTAGGTCTCCACTCATGACTGGTCGGCAGTCTGACTTGGGAGTCTGCTACTTTCACACTGTGGGTTCTACCTGTGAGCCAGTTTGCAACCCACCTAGTGATACAGGGGTCGATGCCTAGTTTGGCAAGTCTATGAATAATTCCTGAGTGGGGAATGGTATCAAAGGCCTTGGCCAGATCGATGCAGGCTATTCCAGAGGGGTGGCAACCTCTGAGAGACATATCGGTCTCTCAAGCAGGTCCTGTTTATGTCGCAGGTGAGGTTAAGGTTCCTGGAGTGGGTGACCCTTGTCCCATTTGGACTTGTGGATGTGCAGAATTTCCATTAGGTTTGGATCCGAAATTGCTCTGTAGGCCACACACAAGTCTCCTCTAATTAGTCTGTACAGTGAGTAAAAGTGACAGTGACTTCAGTCAATGTATGACATGTTGGAAACCCTAAATTTTCTTGGTTAGAAATCTCTTTTAAGTCTTTTAAATTGCTACAGGTGCCTGGTAAGATACATACCAAAGGAAGAATTGCACTCAATTACTGGCCTGATGAGAGTCGAGTACAGGGGAGTTATGACCTGTTGCACAATCGAAACAATGCCTTTGCTAATGAGGTGCGTGATGTAGAATGCTTTCCTTACCACAGTAGGCACACGGTAGTCAAAGTTTAGTCAACAGTCAACTTGCGTTCTCAAATCTTTTGTTGTTATTTAGGGTATTCATAGGACAGTCTGTGGGAATATTGTTTTTACTGAAGGGGATGATAATGCATTTTTTAGCACTGAGTTTGAGTCCATGGCTTTGGCACCAATCATTGGTTTGTCTAAAGTCCCTTGAAGTATACTGACATTGTTTGGGCATTCAATGATTGCACCTAATTTGCAGTCGTCAGCAAACTTAAGTCAGCCACAGCCTCTCTGTTTCGGCTTCAACTTCTGAGAAGTATATTCCAAACAATATGGGGCCCAGCACTGACCCCTGTGGAACCCCATTAGTGACAGGTCTGCTGGTTGAGGTAAAATCCTCAACTTTGAGTGTGATCTGTCGGTGAGCCAGTTAGCATCCCAACTGATGACATAAGCATTGAAATTCAACTGGGAGAGTTTATCAATGATGCCAGAATGTGGGATTTTGTCTATTTCTCATATGATTTTTTTCAAAACTAGTTACTTATTAAATATTCCCCATTCTAAACAACTAATACACTGAATACCCCTTGTTAACACCATTTAAAGATAGTACAGTGTAACAAACATAAAACAAAATAAGTATGTCATTTCCAAGTTTTCATCAACCTCAAACATAATGTACAAAGTGCTCAACTTTCAATCTCTTATGTATGTGATCCCTCTATAAAACCTCCCATGCTAATAAACTCCTTGATCTATAATTTACCCATTCTGTCCATTTTCAAATCACTGGGTTTTATATTTTTTTCAAAATTTTGCAATGGCAATGGCATACATGCAAAAAAAAACAAATACCATTCTCGCCATGGTCCCATTACCTTTTGCCACTGGTATTTACCTAGTAAGCGTCCATATGTCTGATTCTTTTTCTCTGTGCGTTCTCATTTATACCATCACAATGACATTCTTCTACTCCTTGACTTTACCAGCATCCCCCTGCATCATTCTCTCCTACTATTTCCATGCAACCCAGGAACACAAGTACGATAAAAACAGGAGGAACAAAAGATATAGATAGCACTTTCTTACAAATGAAAATACACAGCCTACTCCCCAGTGTAACATGCCTGCTAGCTGTTGGTGTGTAGCTCTACTTTTCTTGCCCGTCATCCATCTGTTCCATTACCCCCTTTTACTTATTCATTTTTTTCTTCAACTTCTTTCTGGCACCTTCATTTCGAGGACCCTTCCCTCTCTCTTATTCCTCATAAAACTGTGCTAAATCATCCAGATCTTCCAAAGTCGATGTCACTTGCTCCATATCCTTTAATGCAGACCTCTGTCTAGCATGTTCACCCTACTTTTCTCCTTTAACATTATCTTTCCTGCTATTCTGACACTGTGCCTGGCTGCCATAGCACTGCTTGCATTTTCTTGGTATTTAATAAACTTCATGGGACTCAACTGCTATTTATATTTACAACTGCAATTCCTCTGTTCTCCATCATGAGCTCTCTAATGACTTGCTTCACTATGGGACTCTAACAACACTATCTGGCTCTCCCTTTCCTGACTTACTATTTCTTACAGTAGTTTTACAGATGTAGCACTTACTGTCCCAGGAAGCAAATACATTTTCTGTTTTTCTTCCATGTTATTTGTGTGTGTGTGTGTGTGTGTGTGTGTGTCTGTGTGTGTGTGTGTGTGTGTGTGTGTGTCTGTGTGTGTGTGTCTGTGTGTGTGTGTCTGTGTGTGTGTGTGTCTGTGTGTGTGTGTGTCTGTGTGTGTGTGTGTCTGTGTGTGTGTGTGTGTGTGTGTGTGTGTGTCTGTGTGTGTGTGTCTGTGTGTGTGTCTGTGTGTGTGTGTCTGTGTGTGTGTGTCTGTGTGTGTGTGTCTGTGTGTGTGTCTGTGTGTGTGTCTGTGTGTGTGTCTGTGTGTGTGTGTGTCTCAACTGCCTCTAGCAGAGCAGCATGCCAAAAGATCTGCCCCTCACACACAACTGTCAGGGGCTCATGTTCCACAAGCAAATAACATCTGCATTCATCCTGCATTATCTGTTTGGAACAAAGTCTTCCAAATATCTAAAAAGAAGGGAGACCATCAAGAAAGCTGCTGCATGTCAATATCTCTTGTCAGAATAGCCAATCTTTACATCTGCAGCTTCAGGATTTCACTGTTTGGTGCTTCGGTTTACTTACCACTGATTGCTTCTCTAACCTGTACACCTAATCAACAATTCAAATATGGGACATTACTGCTATTTCCTTACTCCAGCATTCTTTGAAGGCAGTGGGATCCTGCCCATCTTCTTCTTCTTCCACCAGCCCAATGATATTTTCAATACATATTCTGCTTTCAAAAGCTTCACATTTTGTTTGTACTATTCAAGCTTTTCAACCCTTGCTTCCACTAACAATGCTGTTTCCTGAGAGAAGCCCACCTTTTTCAAACAACCAAATTGGATCGGCACTGAATTTTTTACAGGACATTAAGGATAATATCTTGGAAAATTGGGAAAGAAATGTTAGATTGTAGTGGATTTTGCGAAAAGGATGGACATGGCTGTGTTGGATACGTATTTTACCAAGAGGCAGGAGCATCGGGTGACATACAAGAGTGGAGGAAGATGCACACAGATGTAATTAGGCAGCATAGGATGGTGGTTTGTAGGATGACGTTGGTGCTCAAGAAAAGGAGGAGGAGTGTGAGGGCAGCACCAAGGATCAAATGGTGGAAATTGAAAAAGGGAAATTGTGAGGTAGAGTTCAGGGATGAGTTAAGAGAGGCACTGGGTGGCAGTGAAGAGTTACCAAATAGCTGGGCAACTACAGCAGAGATAGTAAGGGAGACGGCTAGAAAGGTGCTTGGTATGACATCTGGACAGAGGAAGGACGACATGGTGGTGGGATGAGGAAGTACAGGAGAGTATACAGAAAAATAGGTTGGCAAAGAAGAAGTGGGATTGTCAGAGAGATGAAGAAAGTAGACAGGAGTATAAGGAGATGAGGTGCATGGCAAAGACAGAAATGGCGAAGGCCAAGGATAAGGCATATGAAGAATTGCATGAAAGTTTAGACACTAAGGAGGGAGAAAAAGACCTGTACCGCTTGGCTAGACAGAGGGACCGAGCTAGGAAAGATGTGCAGCAGGTAAAGGTGATAAAGGGTAATGAGGGAAACATACTCACAAGCGAGGAGTGTGTTGAGGAGATAGAAAGAGTACTTTGAGGGGTTGATGAATGAAGAGAATGAGAGGGAGAGAAGGCTGGATGATGTGGGGATAGTGGATCATGAAGTACAATGGATTAGCAAGGAAGAAGTAAGGATAGCTATGAAGAGGATGAAGAATGGAAAGGCTGTTGATCCAGATGACATACCTGTGGAAGCATGGAGGTGTTTAGGTGAAATGGCAGTGGAGTTTTAACCAGATTGTTTAATGAAATCTTGGAAAGTGAGAGGATGCCTGAGGAATGGAGAAGTGTTTTGGTACCGATTTTTAATAATAAGGTTGATGTGCAGAGCTGTAGTAACTACAGAGGGATTAAATTGATCAGTCACAGCATGAAGTTATGGAAAAGAGTAGTGGAAGCTAGGTTAAGAAGGAACGTGATGATTAGTGATCAGCAGTATGGTTTCATGCCGGGAAAGAGCACTACAGATGCGATGTTTGCTCTGAGAGTGTTGATGGAGAAGTACACAGAAGGTCAGAAGGAGTTGCACTTTGTTTTTGTAGACTTAGAGACAACATATGATAGGGTGCTTAGAGAGGAGTTGTGGTATTATATGAGGAAGTCGGGAGTGTCAGAGAAGTATGTAAGAGTGGTACAGGATATGTACGATGGTAGTGTGACAGTGGTGAGGTCTGCGGTGGGAGTGGCAGATGTGTTTAAGGTGAAGGTGGGATTACATCAAGGATGAGCTCTGAGCGATTTCTTATTTGCAATGGTGATGGACAGGTTGACAGACGAGATCAGGCAGGAGTCCCCATGGACTATGAGGTTTGCAGGTGACACTGTGAGCTGTAGTGAGAGTAGGGAACAGGTGGAGATGACCCTGTAGAGATGGAGATATGCTCTAGAGAGAACAGGAATGAAGGTCAGCAGGACAAAGGCAGAATATATGTGTGTGAATGAGAGGGAGGATAGAGGAATTGTGAGGATGCAAGAAGTAGAAGTGGCAAAGGTGGATGAGTTTAAATACTTGGGATCAATAGTTCAGAGTAATCGTGAGTGTGGAAGAGAGGTGAAGAAGAGAGTACAGGCAGGATGGAGTGGGTGGAGAAGAGTGTCAGGAGTGATTTGTGATGGACGAGTAAGAGTGAAAGGGAAGGTCTACAAGAGTGTAGTGAGACCAGCTATGTTATATGGGTTGGAGACAGTGGCATTGACAAAAAGGCAGGAGTTTGAGCTGGATGTGGCAGAGTTAAAGATGTTAAGATTTGCACTGGGTGTGACAAGCGTGGACAGGATTAGGAATAAGTACATTAGAGGGTCAGCCCATGTTGGAAGGTTTGGAGACAAAGCCAGAGAGGCAAGATTACGTTGGTTTGGACATGTGCTGAGGAGGGATGCTGAGGACATTGGGAAAAAGATGCTAAGGATGAAGCTACCAGGTAACAGGAAAAGAGGAAGGCCTAAGATAAGGTTTATGGATGTGGTGAGAGAGTACATGCAGGTGGTTGGTGTGACACAGCAAGATGCAGAGGACAGGAAGAAATGGAAACAGATTATCTGCTGTGGCGACCCTCAACGGAAACAGCCGAAAGAAGATGATGATGATGATGATGAGTGCTACTTCATATTTTGATGAGAACACTTTAGATACAACTAATATTCAAGATAGTACAAAAAACATATATGTGATATGTGACTACATATAATAGAAAACGTAATGGTGTGTGAAATATAACATGAAATTGGAATATTTTAAAAGCTATGCCTGCGATATCTAAAATGATTGGTGATAAACCACGTTTCGCATATAGGAAATGCTGTAATTTGAAGCAACAAAGTTGTTATAATGACATGTCTGTTAAGCATCAACAGATAGGAGAAAAAATAGGCACTTTCCCATGCTATAATTGTAGGTGTTGCAATGATATGAAAGGGAATGAATTTATTCATCCAGTTACGAAGAAAAAGATTTACTTTCATTGTTATGCCACATGTAACACCACTAACACTATTTACATGGCTATTTGGGTTACATGTTCTGCCTTCTATATAGGGAAATGTACAAGAAAATAACAGAGCACAGTTCAGAGATAAAATGACAGATACCCAGCAATGCACTTGCTAAGCACATAGCTGAGAACGGTAATGAGCACAAATTTATTTTCAGAGTAATTGATCATAAATTTAGGAATGGAAGGGGAGGAGACCTGAACAACGTGCTTGAAACTTGTGAATATGAATCAATATTGAGACTTAAGACAGATCATACACCAGGACTGAACACTGCTGATAGCATTAAACCCATATTGAGAAAGATGCAAATGATTTTGAAATGATTATATATATATATATATATATATATATATATATATATATATATAATATAAAGGCAACTTTTTTAGGTGATGACTTTTATGAAAATTTTTTATGATTTTTGTAAATAATGTAATGATGTAAAAATGTTGGGTCACATGCATGCATGTATATATGTAGATATATATGTGTGTGTGTGTGTGTGTGTGTGTGTGTGTGTGTGTGTGTGTGTGTGTGTGTGTGTGAGATGCCCGCTCACTGGCCCAGTACTCAAGTGAGCCTCTATCCTCACCACTAACACCAGTGAGGGGCGTCCACATTGGGAAGGATAACAAGTACAAATGTCACTGTGTAATATTACTGTTATCCAAATAGTAAGTGTGCTGAAAAGCAAGACTATTGGAGTGGCTTTGCATGTATTTGGTGATACTGGCAATGTACGCGAAGAGCTTAAATTATCTCTACACAAAACAGCCACAGTTGAAAGGTTTAACAATATTTATTTATTTATTTATTTATTTATTTGCAGTTGGTTTACCAGGATAGTCCATTGGGTCAAAAGAACCCGTTTTCAATGGAGTCCTGGGGAGAAAAGCTCCAAAAAAGCAATAACAAACTAGGTACAAACAGTGTCATGATAAATACAATAGTACAAGATACAGACATATGAGTTGAATCTTCAGGAAACAAACAAACAATACTCAAAATATTTAAAAAAATAAATTCAAACTTTAGGAATTCAAACAATACTATTTAGAGAAGAGTGATGTTGCTTTACACATACAGAGTGGTTATTTTGTAAGGACAAAAGCTTATAAGGTACAATCAGGTAACATGAGTGTGAAGGGAGATGTAAATACCATATTTTTATTGGGGTGGGAGCAAGAGCATTCCCATTTGGCCTTTTATGAGGGGTGGGAGCAAGAGCATTCCCACTGGGACCTTAGATACATATGAAGAGATTTTTTAAATATGTTATGATTGAGAGTAGTGCGAATTGATGGTGGAAGTGAGTTCCAGAGACTAGCTAGGTTAAAGGATAGTAAGTTTTTGCCTGGAGGACGAGTTGGTTTGTGTACTTCTAATAGGTTTTGATTGTTAGACCTTAAAGCCCTATTGGGTAGGTGCATCCTGAAGGTGGAGGACAGGGAGGGACAGAGAGATGGGTTAAGAATGAGCTTGTGGGCTAAAGTTAACTGAGTGTAGTTGAGTTGATTAGGTAACTCAAGCCAGTTTAGTTTTTGGAGAGAGGTGCAGTGGTGGGTGGAGGACCTGTGACCGTTTGCGAACTTAGCGATTTTGTTATAGCATGAAGAAAGTTGTTTTTTTAGAGAGGACTGTAGATTTGTTAGCAAAGGAGCTCCATAGAGAAGGGAGGGGATAAGAAAAGAAGAGGAGAGAGTAATTTTAGAGGAGCATATTTAGAGGAGAATATTTAATAAGTAATAACACAAGACGATACTTATTACTTCAACACAATGACATTACAGAGTTCAGAAATCACAGGAAACTTTAAAATAATATTGTAGGATAGTCTGACATAAATATAGAAAACAGCTAGACTAATCTGGCTAAATTCCTATCTAACTGTAAGAGAAATACTAAAGTTCTAAATACTACTTACAAAGCAAAGCAAGTGCCTAGTGAGTTGTTGTCAGCTTTAGAAAAAAATCCAAAATGCTCCACCTTTCTCTCTGAGATAGCCATAAATTGATATACACATTACTGCTGAGTCATTTCACATTACATAATTTTGGCACCTCTGCTAAAGTTTCCCAGGCTCACAGAACTCAAAATTTAACATATGCTTGTAATCTTGCACCTGCCATGAAACCACAGCAATAAAGGACACTTTACATATAAAATAGTAACTAACTCTTGTCCTAAAACAATAGAAACAATTTCTTAGTCCAGACACCCTGTCACCGAGCTTGAGATCAAAACAGTCACAAAATGAATCAGCTTTCTTCCAGCAGAGTGCCCTGTGGTTATATTTTTCAAGCTCAGAACATATAACACAGTTTTCTTACATTTAGTTTTTTTACATTTGCAAAAACACGCCTGCGGATCATATTAATGTTTACAATGACATAGAATTATTTACAAAATTCTATCTAGCTAGGCTGGCAGCCTTCACAGCATGCATTGTGTAGTTTTATGTTGCTACTTACTGCTAATATTGATGCTACTGACTTTTAATCATTTATTATATTGGGCAGTTTGCTTTAAATTAATTGGCTGTGTCACATGATTTTGGTTCTTAACTATTAAATAATTCAAAACCAATTCAACGAATAAATCCACAAAAAATGAGTGTAGAAGAGGCAGACCACTTCTAAAATTCACCAAGCTTGTTTTTTATTTAATTGTTGCGTCTTTCGGCTTTTCCCAGTGAGGGGTCGCCACAACGGAACTCCGGTCCGCTAACGATTGGCAGTAGATTTTTACGTGCCGAGTTGCCAGCCCTGATGCACAACCTTCAATGAAGGTACGCCCATTCACGCATGTCTCCACGCAGAAGATGCTCTAGCTGAGAATCGAACCAGACAGCGTCTTACTGTGAGGTGACAACGCTACCGTAGCACCACCACCGCAGTACAAAGAAGGTGTATGACACAAATGACAACCTATTAGTAGCCTTTTAAAATTAAAAGCCCTTATAAGACATTGAACTTGTAGTAATAGGGTATGTGAAATAGTTTAGTGCTTATTACACCTGCTTCATACGTAGAAGGTTCTGGGTTCAGTTCCTAGTGGAAGCTGTTTATTTACTTTTCATTATTTTTACTGTTTTACAATTTCATTTGTTTATCTTTTATTAGCATATTTACTGGGGTAATAGAATGCTATATTTAATTATATCATATTAAATGGATTGGTTTTATTATATTGTTTAAATTTTTTTAAAATATCCATGACATACAATATATTTTTGAACTCGAATACTGCTGCTATCTGATTTTGTTTTAGGACATACTGTTGTTTTAAACTTCTTAAGTCTGTTTCAACATATGATGTCATCCTTACAGGGTTTAAAACAAAATATTGCTATGTATTACTCCTTGAAGGCTTATTGTGGCCGAGGCGCTAGAGGAATAAATCTATCTTGTTGTTTATCTGGCTTTCGTTGTGTGGTATATTTGTGCTGAATAGCAGTTCCTGTGTTCGTGTTGTGTTATTTCATTATATGGACAGTGATCCAGCTCTGAATATTCCTAAAATTTTTAGAGAGGAAGGTGCTAATTCCTCTCAACGTACTATGGATGGTTTCCTGAATACTAGTATGGAGCGAGACAGAGAACGGCTGAATAGGCATTCCAATGAGGAAGGTTCTGCCGTTCCTATTTGGGAGCATTTTTTTAGCTGAGACCCGCAGTAAGCGGCAGAACAATCCGTTTGTTAATATTGGTAAACGTACTCCTGAATTCCCGGTGGAGGTAAAAACTATGATTTCTAAGCTTAATAGTTTAATGAACAAAGAAATGACTGTTTATTATAAATATACAAGTCTACAAAGCTATCTAGACTTGGATATTGTGCCGCGTGGTCTCAGGGCAATTAAGTTTCCTTCACAACCATTTGATTTGACTTCTTCTGAAGAAAAAACTTTTAAACAAAGATGGGAAAAGGCTGCTTTTTATGCTCTAGAGAATGGATCAGCATTCTCATAGAGACAGACATTATTAAGTTAGCGGATATTAAGAAAGACATTTTTAATGTGTGTACTAACTTAATGACGGTTAGAAAGGGCTCGGTTGGAGTTATGTTTGCGTGACATTCAAGATAAACTTAATGTTTATGAGAAGAAATTGTTGGAACAAAAGATGTATAAAATAAATAGAGACATTCGTGATTTTGAAAGGGGAAAGTACAGTTTTGTATCTACCATAAATGTAGATGTCCGATAGACATGCAACTACAGTCATAACATGTGGGTTGTCCTGCCTCAGGCAGCCCTCGGTCGGCCGGATTCCAAAGTCTGGGTCCGACGTCGGCTGATGTCGGATTTCTCTCCGACGTCAGAGCGGCTGGAGTACATAAGCATCAGCCGACGCCATTTTCTTCAGTGTTTCTTGCCCCAGATGCCAGGTGCCCTCCAAGGAAGGCTGTAATCAAATTGGAAGACAAAAACAGGATTCCAAACAAATAAATGAGCAATAAAACAAATACACCATAACAGATATCCCCAGCTAAGAGAAAGGGGGGATAGGAGTGGACCCTAGGCATAGAGGGGTATGGAGGGTGGGAAAATCCGACTGCAGTTGCATGTCTATCGGACATCTACATTTATGGTAGGTACAAAACTGTACTATGTCCTTCAAGAATGCAACTGCAGTCATAACATGTGGGTAGAATACCATAGCTTAGCTGGGGGAGGAGGAATGCTCTAGGAGAAAGATGGTGTGGCAATCAAACCCTGCAGGACTGCCGAAGCAAAACCTGCTCTGGATCTGGAGTATAGAGGGAGATTGTAGTGTTTGGAGAATGTATGCACGGAGCTCCATGTAGCAGCTTCTAGAATGTCCTTAGTAGGCACCCCTCTTAAGAATGCTGTAGAGGTGGCTGTAGCTCTGGTAGAATGTGGTCTGACATTGGCTGGAACAGTCTTTCCATGAAAAGAATAACAAAATCTGATGCAATGTCCAATCCATTTTGAAATAGTCTGTTTTGAAATTGCTTTTCCTTGAACTGCAGCGGCGTAAGCCACAAAAAGTTGTTCAGACTTTCTGCTGGCCTTGGTTCTGTCCAGGTAGTAACGAAGTTGTCTGTGAATGTCCAAGGTATGCAACAGTCTTTCCCCCTTGTTCTCAGGATTGGGGAAGAAAGCAGGCAGATGGATGGCTTGATTTAAAGAAACCCTAGATACCACCTTTGGCATAAAAGTAGGGTTGGTCCTTAATGAAACCCTGTCTCTGTGAAAAATGATAAAGGGTGGTATTGCCATGAGGGCCTGTAGCTCCGAAACCCTTCTTGCTGATGTAATTGCCAACAGGAAAGCTGTTTTCTATGAGAGAAATTGCAAGTCAACTGAAGCTGCTGGCTCAAATGGAGGTAGAGTTGGTTTTTCTAGGACAAAATTGAGGTCCCAGGCTGGAACTGGGGCCTTTCTTGGTGGTTTAATGTTCTTGATTCCCCTGAGGAATTGCCTTAGTAAAGGGTGTGAAAAAACAGGAGGATCAGTGTTGTATCTAGCTGAAATGGCAGATGCATGTATCTTTATGGAAGAATATGACAGTCCATTCTTTAACATATCTGCCAAATATTCCAAGATGAGTGGGATGCTCAGCAATGATGCATCATGTCCCTTGCTGGTATTCCAATTACTGAATCTTTTCCACTTTGCTAAATAAACCTTTCTGGTGGATGGTCTTCGAGCTTCTGTTAGTATCCGCTGTACTTCCTTGGAGAGAGATAGGCTGAAGTTATTTATGGGAACTCCCAGGCTGTTAGCTGCAGTGTCTGTAGATTTGGATGCAGTGTTTCGAAGTTGTGTTGAGCCAGAAGTAGAGGCCATTGGGGAAGGGCCCACCTCCTGGTGCGACATATGCTCCGTAGTAATGGGTACCAGTGTTGTCTTGGCCAGTCCGGAGCTATTATGATTCCCTTGGGTCTCTCTGCTTTGATCTTTAGTAACACTGAGGTCATCAGTGGCAGAGGTGGAAATACATAGATTGTTAGGGAGTTCCAGTTGAATGAGAGGGCATCTATTTTCCAAGCTTTTGGGTGGTATATCCTTGTGCAAAATTTTGGTAGAAGATGGTTGAGATGAGAGGCAATAGGTCCACTTCTGGCTTGCCCCATGTCGAAGTGAGTAGTCTGAAGGCCTTCGGATGTAACCTCCACTCGTGTGGATCTGTGAAATTCCTGCTTAGGCTGTCCGCCAACACATTGTCTTTTCCTGGAACAAACTGGGATTGTAACTGGATGTTTAGGCTCAGTGATTTCTCCTAAAGATGCATTGTCAGTCTGCAAAGGGGGTAAGAGTGGGTGCCCCCTTGCTTGTTTATGTACCACATCACAGTGGTGTTGTCTGTCCGTATCAGTAAATAGCCTTGCTGGAGTTGGTGTTGAAAAGCCTCAATGGCATGCATTACTGCCAGCATTTCCTTTTGGTTTATATGCAGATGTGTTTCCTTTGGAGACCATTGTCCTTGTATACACCTGCCTTCCATATGCGCCCCCCATCCAAGGTCTGAGGCGTCTGTGGTCATGGTCTGTGTTATCTGTGGTTTTTTGAATGACATACCTGCGTTTGCCTGGCTCACCGAGGCCCACCACAGGAATTCCTTTTGTAGGCATGGAATGAGCGGTATGATTGTCTCCAAGTTGTTGCTGTGTTGAGACCAAATGCTTTTTAGGTACCAGTGAAGCTTTCTCATGTGCAGTCTTGCTAATGGAACCAAGAGAATGCAGGATGCCATGTAACCCAGGGCCTGTAGGAATCTCCTTGCAGTCATCTGGGTGAGTTTTGCTAAACCTTTGTAGTAATGAGTTAACTTCTCTTGCTTGTCTTCTGTCAGGTAAGCCATCTGAGAGGCTGTGTCTAGTTTGGCCCCTAAGAAGATTATTTGCTGGGATGGCTGCAGTCTTGACTTTTGGAAGTTGACTGTGTATCCCAGAGCTTGAAGTAATCGTATGACATAATCCAGGTTTTTTGTCAACATCAATTTGTCGTCCGCTTGTATGAGGCAGTCGTCCAGGTACGGGTAAATTTGTATCCCCTGGAGCCTGCAATGAGCAATTACTGAAGCCAGGCATTTTGTGAATACTCTGGGCGCAGTAGATAAGCCAAATGGCAATGCTGAGAATTGATAATGCTCTCTCCCTGCAAGAAATCTGAGGTATCTTCTGCAGCTGTGTCTGATAGGGACATGCAGGTATGCCTCCTTGAGGTCCAGAGTAATCAGCCAAGACCCCTTGCCCAGCATGGGAAGAAGTTGCTGTAGAGTCAGCATTTTGAACTTTGGTACTATGAGAAAGGTGTTTAATGCGGACAAGTCCAGTATTGGTCTCCATTGAGATTCTTTTCTTGGAACAAGGAACAGTCTTGAGTAAAACCCCTGGCCTTGTTCTTGTTGTGGAACTCTTTCTATTGCTTTCATCCGAGTCAGCAGAAAGATTTGCTTGATAGCCTCTGCCCTCTGGTTTTGTGGTAGGTTTGGCATGCCTTGTTTTCTTGGTAAGGTATGAAAATGAAACCTGTACCCTCGGTCTATAATGTCCAAAATCCATTTGTCCTTTGTCAGTCTGTGCCAATTTTCTGCAAACAGAGATAATTTCCCGCCCAAGGGAGCTTCTATTTGTTCCCTGGTAGGCGGTAGTAGAGGAAAGTCATTGAGATTGTGGTTGTGGGGCAGGTGAAACCCCTGCGTCACTTCTTTGGTTTCCTGGCTGCCATTGTCGTCCCCTGTAAGGGCCTCTTCCTTGGCCACGTCTGTTCTTACCCCTTTGAAACTTTTCTGTATTAGGAAAGGACCAGTTTTTTGAAGGCCAATTCCTACTGAATCTGGGGGGTTGAACCTGGAGGAAATCTTTCACCGTCTGAACTGATTTTGCTTTTTCTTCGATGGTCTTTAACACATCCTTAGCAGTGGCACCAAAAAGCTTGTTATTTTCCAAAGGTGCATCCAGAAGTTTTGCTTTTACATGATCTGGTAGAGGTTGATCTTTTAACCAGGCATGTCTACGAATGACTGCCCCTGTCATAGCTGCCCTACATGAAGCTTCCAGTGCATCATATCCACACTGCAGGAAGTGATTGCTTACTTGCTGAGTGTTATGTACAGCTTCCTGCAAAGTCT
Source organism: Protopterus annectens (assembly GCF_019279795.1). NCBI lineage: Eukaryota > Metazoa > Chordata > Ceratodontiformes > Protopteridae > Protopterus > Protopterus annectens. The sequence continues at coordinate 506,792,773 of NC_056731.1, forward strand.
TCCTGTCTAAAGGATCAGGAGTGGCTAAAGTTTTTTGTAAATCTTCTAAAAGGTAATCCTGATATTGTAACATATGAAAAAGGCAATTTAAAGCTCTCATAGATAAGGTAGTGGATGTGTAAACCTTTTTGCCCCATCTCTCTAATGATCTAGCCTCCCTGTTGGAGGGCAAAGGATTTTTAGAGGTGGAGGCTGAAACTCCTTTAGGCCCCTGTGAAATAGCTTCCAAATCCGCAGAATGGGCCCTGAATAAATGGGAATGAATTTCTGGGACCCTGTAATACCTGTCTGGCTTGGCTGGAGCAGGAGGAAGGGAATCAGGGGTAGCACTAGAGTCAGAATATAAATCATCCAGAACATCCAGTACAGGGGGAATAGCTAAAGGCTTGTGCTGGGGCTTCTTTAGGAAAGTCCTCATGCGCTTCCTAGAATCAGAATAATCCTGACCTTGCCACTTGAAATGATCCCTCATGGTGTGCAGAACTTCCCCAAAAGAAATATCCTCAGGAGGGGAGGCCAAGGGGATGGAATCTTCTGCATCCGAGTCCTCATAGGTCTGGAAGAGCTCTTCCTGGCTATCAGAGTGGACAGAGCCCTCAGAGTCTTCATCTGAAGGAATAGGTACAGAGGGTTCAACCCCGGGCCTTTTATCAGAAGGAGGCTGGGATCCTCTCTCAGGATGGGCCTGTGAACCTCTAATCATGGAAATTAAATCAGCAGCCATGGACATAATCTGTGACTCTGGAGTAGGCTGAGGTACGGATTTAGAAACAATATGCTTTGTTTTGCTGGCTGCCTTAGCCCTAGTGTAGGCCTTAATAGACATGGCCATAGGAGGCCTGGCAGCTCCATGTGCAGGAGTGACCTTGTCTACAGCAATGGTCTCGGGCATTTCCTCGGTTTCGGTATCCGGAGGAAAATCGATAACTGGCGTTGGAGTGATGTCCGGAATCGGAGTCGTCGGTAATGCGGTGTCTTCGGTTCAGAGCGGTGGAGAGACCGCCTGAGGGAACCGGAGCACTCGCGCTAGGTTTAGGCGTGGAGTCGGTGGTAGACGCGGGCCGAGGATGTCGGTCCAGGTCTTTTCGCTTTTTGGGAGTTTGCGATGTCGGAAGATCCGACGGCATGGTGTAAGCAAATTTATCGGCGAAAAAATCTACAGCGAACTCCGCCCGGCACCTGAGAGTGCGCTTGTTGAAGTGAGCACAGGCTACACAGGCCGAGATGTCGTGGTCTGGGCCCAGGCAAGGAAGACAGTAAGAGTGGAAATCCTTATGAGGTATTTGTTTACCACAAGAAAGACAATTGTTAACTTTTTCAGTTATTTCTGACATCAGCTGAGGCAAGAAAAGGTCCCCAACGGGGTACTTAGCTTTTTTGATGACTTCGGTATCGAAGAATACAGGAGCTGACCGACCGGCACTTGCGAACTGCTTCTGCTTCGGGCACCGCGAGGCAAGAAAGACTGAAGAAAATGGCGTCGGCTGATGCTTATGTACTCCAGCCGCTCTGACGTCTGAGAGAAATGCGACATCAGCCGACGTCGGACCCAGACTTTGGAATCCGGCCGACCGAGGGCTGCCTGAGGCAGGACAACCCACATGTTATGACTGCAGTTGCATTCTTGAAGGACATCGGCTTTTTTTAAACCAACGAATGAAAGGTCATGCTCTAAGGTTCGCCTCAATGTGGGGGCGGACGTTTCTAGAGAGAGACTGTTTAGCAGTAACAGCATGGAAGCGTTTAATTGAGATGGTGAAAGACAGGAGAATATTAGTGATAGCTCCCATCATTTTCCACCTTTACCCTCTCCAATGAATGAACGCTACCTATATGATAATTTTCGTCATGAAGGGGCCAACAATCGACCACAGAAGAGAAGATATCCAGATCGTGAGCAACAGAGACAGTACAAACATTGGCGAACAATAAGAGAACTAAGTGGTACTAATGGACTTTATGCAAGTAATAATACTGTAAATATTTCGGGTTGTTCTATAAATGAATATCTTCTGAGTGCTTTAAACTGTGGTTTGAAATTTGTACCTACCGTTATTCCTAAGTTACATGAATGCAAAATAGAAATGTATAAGTTTATTAGGAAGTTGCATTTGTGGTTTTATTTTGAATATCAGTCTCGCAGTTATACTGCTAATGAGGTAGAATATGATGATGCTTTTAGTGCTGAGGATTATATATCTGATATAGATTCGTTTGATTCTTTTGTTTCATGTGATAGTAACTTGAATGCTTATTGTCCGATTGACACTTCTGCTGTAGACTGTACAAGCAAGTTTATGCCACCATTTTTACATGAGGGTATTAAAAAGTTTTTTATTATGTTACAGTTTGAAATAGAAATGTTGTTCAAGAATTTTAATTTTAAACTAATAGAATATAATTTGTCAAAGCAGGAATGGTTATCTTTGTCTGATTTTGTTACACAAAGAGAGCTTGTAATTAAACCTTCGGACAAGGGTAACAAAATAGTGATACTTCATTATACCCAATATTTAAAAATGTGTTTGGAACTTTTGGGTGATGAGTCAGTGCATAAAAAAGTTAACGTTAGTGCAATTGAGCAAGCCAAAAAAGATTATACGATATTGATTCGCAAGGGTTTAAGACTGGGTTACTGGTCAGAGAAGGATGTGGACAGTAAATTGCAGGTTAAAGAAACAAGTCCGTCTTTTTTCTATTGTTTGCCAAAAATACATAAGAATAGTATGAATCCACCAGGCCGTCCTATAGTTTCTGCCAGCAACTATTTTTCACATAACTTAGGAGTTATTTTACATGGCATATTATTAAAGGTAGCTCGACAACTTCCATCATATATTAGAGATTCTTTTGACTTCTTAGAAAAAAATTAGGAATGTTAGGTGGACAAAAGATATGTACAGGATAACATTGAATGTAAGAAGCCTTTACACCAATATTAAACATTCATTTGGCTTGGAAGCTTTGTTGCATCAGATGGGGAGTAGCCCTTTAACGCATTACGTTTTGGATTTAATTCAATTTTGCTTAGAGAATAACTTTTTTTATTTTGAAAATCAGATTTATCACCAAACCCAGGGTACTGCCATGGGTGCCCCTTTTGCACCCATGTATGCAAATATATTCATGGGTTTGGTTGAAATGAATGTATCTATAGCAAATTGTTTTTTAAAAAATATGTTAAACTTTATTATAGATACATAGATGATTTAATTTTTTTTATGTGATGGTGGTAGGGACTTAGTGTTAGACTTTGTAGAAGATATTCAGTTAAATAGGTTTAATATAGACTTTGATGGTTTGCAAGTTGGCCTTCAAGTTTCCTTTTTGGACATTAATTTATGTGGAGTTATAGGTAAAAAGATTAGTACTAGTATACATAGGAAATTTGAAGTAGTAAATAATTTCCTAATGGGTAATAGTCGTCATCCGAGACATACTTTGGAATCTTTACCCTTTGGAGAATTTTTGAGAATTTCCAGACTTTGTAATGAAGATTATATATTCAGAAAGGAGTTAGAACTCACAAAATTGATGTTCAAAAGTAGAAAATTTGATGAAAATATTATTAATAAAAGTGTACAAAATATACTGAATATTCGATATAATATAAATAAAGTGAAAATTAGGAATAATGTTAGTAGGGATGACAAAGTGGATAACTTATTTGTTGTTTCTAGGTAAAATTTTAAGTGATAATATCAAATATTGTATTTCTCATCTTTGGGAATTTTTAAAAAATTTCACAGAATTAGATAATTTGACAAGAAAAAAATTAATTTTTTCATATAAAAGAGGAAGAAGTATCAAAGATATGGTTGTGCATACTAAATTTCAGAGACCAGGAGTTAAGCTAAATCAGCAGATTTATATTAAGGGTACTAAGCCATGTGGCAAATGTATTGGATGTTCATATATTGTTAATTCCTTTTTATATATAAATAATATTAGATCTGAATCGAATGGAATATTTAATTGTCACACAGAGGGAGTTGTTTATGCCATTAAGTATAACTGTAACATGTTTTACATTGGGCAGACAAAGAGAATGTTCAAAACGCGTTTATTCGAACATTTGAGAGAGATTAGGGCTAATAAAATGGAGAGCCCTTTGGCTCTTCATTTTAATAAATGCCATGATGGAAGTACAGAACATTTAAAAGCTACTGTTCTGGAACAGGTAGACATGAAATATCTAGATAAAGAAATGTATAAATTAAAGCTTTTAAGAAAAGAAACATTGTTTATTTTAAAATTTGATACATTAATTCCAAGGGGTTTAAATACAGAATGTTGCTGGAAAAGTATTGTATGAATTTAATAGATGTTGCTTTCAATTTTGCTTGAATTAATATTTTAATTGTTTGATTTTATTAACGAGAGCTGGTACTATAAAAGGTTTTTAGAAATTGCTATGTATTACTCCTTGAAGGCTTATTGTGGCTGAGGCACTAGAGGAATAAATCTATCTTGTTGTTTATCTGGCTTTCGTTGTGTGGTATATTTGTGCTGAATAGCAGTTCCTGTGTTCGTGTTGTGTTTTTTAAAACCAACTGGGCTGTTTTAAAATTTGTATCTGATGAAGTCTCTGTAATTTCGGAATACTGAGACAAAAGCGTTTATATATTTTATTGTTTATTAAATAAAAAACGTGCTTGGTGGTTTTAAGAAGTGGTCTGCCTCCTCTACACTCATTTTTGTGAATTGGTTCTTAACTATTTAAATATTTAAATGTGATTGCAGATGGTTTTGATTGTATACACTTAAAAAGGGATTTCCTTCCTGAAAGCTTTTTGGTTTTGAATTAAATGTTTTATACTCAGTGTATCCACCACTTAGTTCTGTGTTTCATAAGGCTACCTTTTCCTTCACCTCCCTCCACTCATAAGCCAGGGCTACCATTTTTACTACTAAGTCCTGGAAGTGCTTTAGCACTTCATCAGTTTTGTCATCTGTTGCAAACATTCCCTTCACTCTCAGTGCACCATAATCCAAGCAATTTTACTGAATTCTCAACACACTTTTCATTACCTCACAACAACAACTTTGAAACTACCTACTCTCCCAACCTATTGTGGCTAGTGGCAATGCTTTATCTCTAGGCAACCATCTTAATTTGAAGGTCAGCAGAGCTCCTCATATGCCCTACGTTTGATTAATGGCTTCGGTTCTGGAAGAGCTGAATGGGTAGAATGCTAGTAAGCATCTAATACTGGTTTGCCTATACTGATGAGAAAAAGGCAATCAAACTTACTGCACTTCTGAATCCAGCAAAATGCTGGAATACAGCAGAGATGCAGTGGAGTGTCACGAGACTCTGCTGCAAAAGACAGAATGTATTGGTCATACATGGTAGCAACTTGCACTCACAGACAGCAGCATGAAGCATAGCCTTAGCCACTGCTGGAAGGGATTAGGACAGGATTATCAAAGGGGACTCAACTGGTAGTTGAGTCACATCACTCGAAAGCTCACCTCCAAGGGAAATGAATGGGCTGACAGTCCTAACCCTAGCTGAAGAATGAATAGGCTGCAGGGCTATTGCTCCAGCTGGAGAATGAATTGCCCCTCACAAGAAGGATGTAATGGACTAGAATGGGGTCTAGCTAGGGGAGTTATCAGGTCATTTATGTGAACAAGCGAGAGAGAGATTATGCACATATATACAGCAAATGCTGTATATATGTGCATAATGCAGTGCTCTAAGTAATGATGGATATGAATCCTCCTGGTCCTCTGGCCCTGAGGCAGAAAAAAAAATATTAATTGCAGGAGGAAGACAAAGGACAAAGAAAGAAAGAGAACTGATAATCTTCCTTATCTAGTTTGAACCTGAGACTCCTCTGTTGATTATTTGGTAAGAAAACATGTCAATGGGCATCTTTCATCTCCAAAGTAACTCACTCATTTCACCTCTCAACGTCAGGTAAGAGCTAATCAGGAGTGGCCATCTTGACTTTTTTTTTTCTTACTAAACATGATAGTAAAGGCTGAAATGAGTCTCCACTACTTATTTTTTGTGAAAAAACAAAATGCATTCCAGTGAAAGTTATAAACTTATACTTCTAGTAATTTATTACTGTTCACAAGCCAGCAGCACTATGGATTTTGTTACGTAGAAGTAACTTTCAACCTGGCCAGTCAGTCAGTGATACATGGTTACATATTCATGGCATGCCTATTAAAAATGGCAAAGTTTCAGTGGTGTTTCACACACCACCTACAAACAGGATTTGAAAAATGATGCTCTTCAGAAACAAAGCAAAGCAATGCACACCAGAATGATATATAACAGGTAACACACACATCTCAGGTGCGGAAGGCTCCAAGTTTTATTCACACACAAAGTAGATGGAATTCTGACACTGTAGTGCAGCATAAGGGGGATGCTGCACGCCTGAGTTGTTATCCTTCAGATTAAACATATATTCGAGGTCCCATCTACCTTACTTGGAGGCAGTTCAGAAGGATGTAAAAGATCCTATGGCACCTACCGAAAAGTGTAGTGAGAAGTTCCTGATTCCTGGTCAAATTTCCCCTTGTAAAATGAACACTACCCTGGGTCTCCCCTGAAAACAGGCCACTAGCCTAGTGGGACTAACCCAGTCAACAAAGAATAAATAAAAATAAAATGCACAAATTTTAATACTCTGAGATTAAACTGGATCAAAATTAGATAAAAAGTAACCATGTAGATGGTTCATACAGAGGCCACATTAAACCTAGTACTGAATAAAGCACTGTATTCTCTTCTACATTTATTTATTTATTTTCATTTAACATTTATTTACCGGGAAAGTCAGACTTGGAATGAAGCCAATTTTCGGTGGAGGCCCAGGGAGGAAACACTCCAGATGCATGTCCTTGTAATGTGGGAGGAAACCGGAGCACCAGGAGGAAACTCATAAGAATGTAGGGAGGACATGCAGACTCTACGCAGAAGGCACCCTAGCCAAGAATTGAACCGGAGAACCTCTTGATATAACAATGCTACCACTGCGCCATATATATATGCTGATGTTCAACACTGCCAGTAAATACTGAGTAATGTCAAATACTACAGACTGATGAATATTTTCGTCTGATAAAATGAAAAAGATTTTAAACCAGAGAGGTGTAATGTGTACTTGGCAAGACAACACTAGTGTTGTGTTAAGCATACACGTTTAGAAGAAGAACATATGCATAACACTGTTCACTACTGTGAACATGCAGCTACAAGATTTTTTTGCATTTGTAGACTTAACTTTGCTAATGTATATAGGCATTTTTAAACCATCACCAATTCAAGGTGAAGATTGCTCTTTTTCTATGGCATATGAAATAACTAGAGTGATGGAAAAAAGTCTTTAAGCAATTACAAACACTGGCCAATACCAAGGAAAAATAACTTTTATTTTTAATACAGAGCTAACTGAATTTCAAGCAAAACCAGTTCTCCACAGCAGCGCTGGACTGTGGCTATTAAGAAATCACTAAAAGTACAGCTTTCACAGCAGAGTCTTGTGTTTTCCCTGACTTGGATTATTATCCTCTACAACACTGTCAAGAGTCCTACAGTCGTCTATGATGGACACTGTGCTCCTTTTTGGTTGTCCAAGAAATATATGGAATAATAATACATTCATATCTAGCTTGAGAACATCTTGAATATCCCCTTTTTAAGGGTCAAGGATCAGACCATAAGTGAACTACAAATTCAACAAATAAACTAAGGGACATGACAGGTTGGAGCCATGAGTCTATTTTTACTACAACTCAATCTTTGTGGAACTGGGCACATCTTCCTCCTACAAGGACTGTGGCAGAGCGTGGGAAGGGTACAGGATATCAGAAAAGGTGTGAAGGAGACTAGTTCCCTACAAACTCTGGTGGGTTGACAGACTCAGCTCTGGTGTTAATACCGCTCATTCTCTTTCTGAAAGTAATCTACTGGTTCTTCTCCTGCACAAGCAGCTGCTGATAAAAGAAGCTCTGTTCTGGGTTTATACAGTTTCATATGAAAAAGATAAAAAAGGAATAAAAATGTGTATTTTAGGAGTCAGAAGTTTAAGTATCACCTACTCATTGTGGAGGACCATCAGTGGTTTACCTAACTCAGAACTACTTGTTCACTATTGTACCTTTTACAAACTTTACCTACTCATAGAAATGCAGCAGTGTGAGGCAGGCAAAGTAGCAAGCAGTCACTGCCATGACATCCATAGTATCATAGACACACCTGATCAGATATCAACTATCGCTGGTAATCATTTTTTGGTAGGTCCCTACTCCCTCAAAGGTCTGCTTAAGCAGGTCCAGCTGGACATGTGCTTAGTCTGGCCATAGACTCTGTCTACAAGAAAAGGGTTGGTTGAGCTGACCCTTTTTTTTTAAAACTAGTGGAAGTGGCAGTATAAACCTCCTAGCTTGTAATCAGTTGGAGTCAAGAGTCAGGCAGATGCAGGTTGAGCAGCTAATTAAACGGTTGTCTTTCATTTCAGATCCAATAACAGCTTTGCTGGTTTCACTGAGGACAACAGGTGAATTATTACAGCACTTTCAAAAGCTGCAAAGGAGTACAATAGAGAAAATATCACTACCAAAATCTGAATAATTCATATCCCCACATTAATGAGTATGTACACCTGCCACACAACTTCCCAAACTATCTACCACACTACAAGAGCTTGTATTTTTGGTAGGTAAAGGATGCTTGGTGTCCTTTGTTGGTGGTAGAGGAGGTGAATCCACACACTTGCACCCAGAAGAAGGGGGTCCTCTCTGGCTGTAAACTTAATGGCATCAGATTCTTGAGACTTGTGCTATGAATATGTCTTCATCTGTTACTTTTTTCCAGGACAAATGTGAAAAACATTAGTTAAGTGTTCAGTCTACTCTGTTTCTCCTTTGCCATCTCTAATTACAGCTTAGCTTTGACAGGGTAGTATTCTACCCTACTGGAACAAGAATGAAGCAGCACCGAGGAGTTACTGGCAGCCTAAGAATGCTAGCAGGGTACCTACCCTTTCAAAAGCTTTCTTACAAGTGGCACAGCTGTCACACTGATCAACTGGTCAACTGAAATTGACTACAAAAGGCAAAGAAAAAGTTGTGGATGATCAGCAGAAAGCAGACTTATTTGCAACATCAGTACAGGAGTGAACTCCCAGAAAACCAGAGGAAAAAAAAATACAGCACATACACACACTTTAAAATAAGTCGAACTTTGTAAGAATGAAAAACAGCTGGAAAGAAAACGTGAAACATTAAATAACCATTATAATGAACTTTAACGTTTGAAGAAGCCAGAAACAGAAATGTGAGGGAGAATGGCAGAAACTAAGACATTCAATGGAAAGTAGAATTGTGTAAGTTAAACGTACTAAAACAGTAGGAGTTCCAATACAGAATCCCTATTGAAATGTTGATACTCGAAATGATGAGTGATGCAAAGCCAAAAATCTGAAGCGCCCTCAAGCTGTGTCGGGACTCGCTCTAGAGGGTCCCGACATTTCAAGTTTTACTTTTAATAGAGCTATATGGGTATTATCCCTTTGTAACCAGACAGCTTTTCAAAGCTTTAGGGTGGCTAACATGTGCTCCAACTGTCAGTAATATGAGAGAAGCTCCATAAAAAAGGCAGTTGGAGTGCAAAAACACTTTAGAGCATTTTTTTTTGCCTAGGAAGGAAGGCAAGAGTCCTAAAACAACAATGCCAGGGAAAAAAAAACAAAACTTAACTAAAGGGTGCACACAACCTTACCCTGGCAACTCAAAATGTAAAATAGCCAAAATAAGGGGGGGGTGGCGAGTAGGGTAGGGTTGCTACTGCAACAGAGATCTATTAGAACATCTTCTGTCACTGCTGTACTATTTTCAATATACAGATCGCTGTTGCAGTAATCCAAGCTACAGTGGTAGATTACCACAGCTTAGAAAACTGAAAAAGGAAGGAGGCTGATAAATAAGCTTCCATGAGCATTCAGGAGATAGTCCAAGGACTGTCTTCTGTACCTGGAAAAGAAATCCAATGTTGTAGTGGTTTGTAAACAACTGTACAGTGGACCAAGTTTGCTGCCTCTGGAATACTGCTAGAGTCCACCCCTTTCGTGAAAGACACCAACAAATACTAAGCCCTTGTAGAATATGCCCTACCTCTGCTGGAAGGGGCATTTATGGTGTTTAATAAAATAAATAGTATGAGAAAACCACCAGGAAGTAATCTGCTTTGACACTGGTTGTCCTTTCCTTGTCCCTTCCTCTCACTTTTGTAGAATACAAACAGCTGATCTGTTTTCCTGAAGGTTTGAGTTCTGTCAAGGTAGTATCTAAGCTACCTGTGAACATCCATTATTCTTGGGTTCAGAAACAAGACGGAGACCACTTCAGCATAAAATAAAAAGGGTTAGTTCTCAAAAAAATCTTCTTTGCGATAAATGAGGTAGGGATGATTTACCATAAGTGTTAGTAACTCAGATACCCTCCTAGCTGATGTCACAGAAATAAGTAAAACAGACTTTGATCATATGAACCCGAAAACAGCCTGATGAGCAGTTCTAAATGGAGAAATTTGTACTTGAAAAGCTTACTCTAAGATCCCGAGGAGAAGTCACCTGTTTTCTAGGTGATTGGATATATAAAACCCCTTTCAACAACTGCTGAACTTCAGTATGGTTAGAAGGTTAGTATGTTAAGCATTGCTTGAAGGGGAAAAGATCAAATGACAGACACTCAAAAATGGCCGACAATGCACCTAAGCAGATGAATAAAAAAGCCAGAGGACAGTAACTTGCACAAGTAATCATGAACCAGAGGCAGACAGGCCTGAAGAGGGTTCTGGTTTTAGTATCACCACTGTCAAAAGATTTTAATACTCTTAACATATACTGGAAGAATCACGCAGATAAATATAAGCAAAAAGGTTTATTTTACATGCATGGAGACATGCTACAAAGTACATGGTATGTCAGCAGTCTAATTTCTGTACACTTCACATGGGTTTTTATACCCTTCTCTGCACGTACACAGTAGCTGGTTACTAGACAAGGAATTTCAGTCAAGGCAATAAATTCACATACTGGAGCCTTAGATGGTCAGAGGTCAGTCACAAGATAAGCTTGTGCCTGGACCAAGGTGACATCTGTGCATTCCTCTTTGGTCACCAAATTCTTTACAAGAAAAACAGCTTATTTTAACTTGCTTCTTTGCACGCAATGCAATTTCACATTTTAACCCTTACTATACATGATGCAAAGATGTTGAACACAAAGATTCTTACTACAACCACCAATTAGAAAATCTTTTATAACCAGCAAATATATGAATTCCTAGTATTTTTTCACCTCTTTTAGAATCTGCTGCATGTCTTCAGAAAAAAGATGCCTAAAAAGCATCAAAATTCTATCATCCAAGCAGTTAGTTGTAGAATTTTCAGACTAAGGTGTATGAAACAACCACAGTCTTGTATGGGCAAATCCAGTCTGTGGGGGAAGCTTGTGGTTATTCCCCTTGGTAGATTATAAAGAATGGAGAACCTCTGTTGCCTAAGCCAAAAGTGAGTCATCATTACAATTTTTTGGGGAAGTCCTTCTGGATACAAGAACAACCCTGAATATCAGTAGAAAGGGTGGAAAAGCATTCAAGAACATTCCCACCTATGAGAAACAGAATGAGAAAAAAACATCTTCTTTCAAGCCGGTTAAACAAGGAGCCCCGGAGGAGAAGTTTTTTTAGTTATCTTATCTAAAAGAAGGTAAGAAAACATCTACTGGAGGCGTTCCCCACAGCTGGATCAATTCTTGGAAGATCACAGACTGAAGATTATATATGCAAGGTCTGTCCTGGTCCTGTAAGCTCATCTGCAATCATATTTGCTCTAATGGAATATATGAATCCTGAAAAGTCAAAAACCCAGTGTTGCTATCTGCAAAGAGGGTATGATCTGGTACGCCCTTGCTAGTTTATGTACCACATCATTCTGATGTTGTCTGTGAAAACTTGCAAAGGTCCAAGGGATCAGAGATAACTTAAGGCTTTCCAAGCATGATCATTGCCGACATTTCTGTGACATCAAAGTGCTTCTGTCTGTCTTGAGGATTCCATAGAGCTTACATTTTTACCCCTTTGGAAAATGCACCCTGATGCATCTGCAGTGACAGACTGTGGGGTGGAAGGGAGAATGAAGAACACGGTCTGCAAAAGAACTGGTCTACCCACTGCAAAATCTCCCTCTTTGCAATTCTCAAAACTGTAATCTTTAAATAATAAAGGGTATAGATCTGACATACTATTTTGTTTTCCTCAGATTAAGTCTGGCCAGGGGAAGTATGGGAATCCTTGATGCAACGTACACCAAAGTGCGGACAAACTTGCAACAGATGCATTGGTTTGACTAGAAAAACTCAGGAATAACTGCAGAAACATCTGTGCTTAGTAACTGGGAAGAAAGGCATTTTCCCAGAGCACAGCCAAACAAATATCCATGATACAATGCTGGGAGATGGGATGAAAGAAGATTTCTAAAGTGGATATGAAAACCTAAACATAATAGAAGATTCTAACAGCTGCTAACACTCTTGACAAAGGGAATTGGTCTACAAAGATAAAACAATCATCCACTATGGAAAGATACAAATGCCTAGAAGTTATCAATAAGCAATGACTGGGCCTAGACACTTTTCAAATACCCTTGGGGAAGAGAAATCCAAAGGTTAAAACAGAAAATTGAAAGGGTAAACCAGTTAGAGCCAAGCTTAAATGCCTGAACTGCTCACTACTGGGAATGCGATAACTGGCATCCTTTAAATCTAGCTTTACCATGAAAGCTGCATGATAGAGCAGAGATACAAAGGAATGAAGGGGATTAGAAAGGAAGGGTTCAGTACATGCCTCCACCGACCTTCCCTTTTTTTTGGAATCAGACAAACCTTGAATAAGGCCTTTGCCCAAATAGCAGTGATGCACTGGCTCTCTGACTCCCTGTGCCAACATCTGATGCACAATGGGAAGAAAGCGAGACTTGGTTCACTGGGCAAAAAAGAATCCCCTGGAAAGGAGTGTGAAATTTCCACTGCAAAGTGCACTTCAGCTGAATTACAGTTAAAACCATCTGTCTAGAACAGTCCGATTCCACAAGGAAGAAGAAGCCTCAGAGCAATAGAGAGGTTGTCAGGGTGGAGGAGAAGAGTTTGAACAGGCAGATAATCGGTCATTCTGATTGACAGGATTGTCCTTATGTTTTTGAGGCTATACATGTTTGTCAACACCTATTTTCTAAAATTGTTTAGTGAAAAAATGGGAGCTGAAGAAGATGAGAAGCTTCTATTTATTATTTATTTATTTTACATTTCTTTACCGGGATAGTCCGACCGAATACATGTCCATTTTCAGCAGTGGCCTGGGGACAAAGGCTGCATAAAGACATTCAACAAACTGTTACATTTTTACAGTTTAAAACACAAAATAAAACAAATAAAAGGATTTTTACACAGAAGTAAACAAACACAAAAACAGATAAATTATTAAATTTTTACTCATATGGAAAATTCTAGACAGTGTTTTTAAGAATGATAGGGTACTGAATGCCTACTAGGTTAACCTGGTAGCAGATCCAAGGAGATCATACGATTTATAAGTTAAAATGTAGGCAGAAGTCCTCCATGTGCACACGAGTGATGGTTAGAGTTAATCTGGATTAGGACAAGGACATAGCCATCGTTTTTTACAGTACTGAATCTGACTTTTCTTGAATTAAGGTAGAGAGAGAGTTCAGATGTAAGATTAGCAGGAAGAGAATTCCAAGTTTTGCCAACAGTGTTAGCAAATAGAGATTTACTGGCTGTGTTGTTGGATTTGAGAATTTGAACTAGTAGTCTTTCAGATGAACTAAGTGCGCTAAGGTTACTGTAGGGGGTGATGAGGTTTTTAAGTATTATCTGGTTGGTACAGGATCTTGTGTGCAACTATTAGTTGGTTAACCTGAAGTAGGTTAGGTAGTTCAAGCCATCCTAGTAGATTTAGGTTATGACAGTGATGAGTTCTGATGGCTGCATCGGTAGCAAATCTAGCAATGTGATTGTAGTTGCTAGAAAGCTTATGAAGGTCAGTTTTGCTGAGGTTTGTAAATAAAGGGGAAGCATACAGGAGGGTGCAGAGTAGATGTGTATGAGCAATTACAGTTCTGGCTAATGGCGTTAAGAAGGGTTTGATCTTATATAGCGAGCCAAGTTTTTTATTACCTGTTTTAATAGTGTTATTGATATGCAGATCAAACTTAAGGTTATTATCTATTATAACGCCTAACAGTTTGGTTGAGGAATCTGGGGAAATAATGGTGCCTCTGTTGGATTTTAATGTAAAGGTCATGGGGCAGACCTGTGAGTGGGGGAGAAAAGCAGCAGTTTGGTTTTATTAGGATTTAACATGAGACAATGGTTAAGGAGACGATTTTCAACTGTGTTAAAAGTATTTTGGGATAGAATCTGCAACTCTGTAGGTGAAATGTCGGAGCATACTAAAGTTGAGTCATCCGCATATTGCATTTGGGATGACCTTATACAAATCATTGATGAAAATGGAAAATAATAGTGGACCTAGTATGGAGGCCTTGGGGTACTCAGAGGGTGATGGGTAAAAGGGTGGATAGTTTGCTCTGCCTGTTGTCTACCACTGAGATGACTGAAACCACTGGATGGCCTTGATCCTCTAGAGAAATGGATTTCAAGGTGTTTATGAGTATTTGGTAGTTTACCATATCAAAGGCTTTTGAAAGATAGCAGAGGAAAGTTTATTATTGTTTTGGTGTTAGTTAATGACGTTAGAGAAGGAGAGGAGGGCTGAGATTGTACTATGGAATGATCTAAAGCCACGTTGGGTGTTGGCTAGAAGATTATTATGGATAAGATAGTTCAGGAGTTGATTGTGGATGCATTTTTCCATAATTTTAGCCAAGGGTGACAGAATAGCTATGGGTCTATAGTTTGAAAGTTCTGTAGAGTTGCTCCCTTTATGAAGTGGGATGACATGGGATATCTTCCAGATGGAGGGAATGGGCGCTTCAGTTATAGTTCTATTGATCAGGATAGTAATGGGGTATGCTATGGCATCTGCAGCTTTTTGCAGATATTCTGCAGAGAGGAGATCAGCCAACAGGGTGGTAAGCTTTAATTATTTTAAGTAATTTTCAGCCCAAATATGTGCAAACTGGCTTGAAGTTAAAGGGGAGTTGGGAGCAGGGTTTAGTGGCTGGAGAATATGGGCATTCAGGGGATAATTGGTTAGCTCGGTTCTGGATGGTTGTTGTACAGAAGCTGTAAAGGTATTGGCAATTTCTGCTGGGTGGTTTTGGTTAGTATCCAAGGGGGTAGGAGTGCAGGACTGTCCTGGACTAAGGAGTTTGTTTATACCTATCCAAAACATTTGTGGCTTGTTTTGGTGTTTTTCTTGTAGATGACAGTAATAGTTTTTCTTGACTAATGTGGTGGATTTTTTTGTTTCATTTCTTAGCTGTCTGTATCTAAGTTGATCTATGGGGTTTTTTGTGGTTCTCGAAGCCCTAGCCCACGCCCTATTTCTAAGTAGCATTTTATGTCTGGTTTCTTTTGAGAGCCAAGGAGCAACTTTTGTTTTGGTTCTAATAGTCTGTGCTGATGCATGGGTGTCAAGGATGGATAAGACTTTGGTATTAAAGTAATTTACTGCTTCTTCAAGTGGTAATTGTTTCAGACCTGACCAATTGCAAGATTTGAGTTCTAACAGTTATAAAAAAGGTGTGTTGAAAAATCTGAGCAACTCTTTGAATCAACATTTCCCTTTCATCACACTTCTTTCTGAGCAACGTCTTGAATCAGGTTTTCTCTATCATTAGACTTCATCACCTCAGATGCAGAATGGATAAACAGAACTACATTACCTAAGGAAGAATTTAAAATGCAAGTCTTGAAATGTTCAGGAATATTTTGAAGATAAATCCAAGCCAGTCTATTCAATATTGACACCAAGAAGCAGCAGCTCCTAAGGAAGAAACAGTGGCATCAAGAGCACACTTTGTAACATCAGATGTCCTTCTATATCACTGCTGCAGTATTCTTGAAAGAAGGGATGTCCTGTCCCTGGCAGCCCATCACTCAGACAGTATTGAACAGCTTGAAAAAGTCTGTCTTTGCTCCATACATCCTATTTATGCTCCTCACACAGAACATAAGGTATAAAGGAGATGTAGAGACACAACTACCCAGAACTTCTTTTGCTGCCAGTTCGAATGTTGTTATTGCCAGTTGTTTTTGAACATTTTGTTGCTGTTCTGACCTCTCAGTACACCAGATAAGTGCCTCCTGGGGTTCTTTTCTTTTTTTTTTTTTTACTTTATCTTTTAAGTTTCCTTCTTGGTCTTGTGTGTTTTTTTTATCACTACCTAAAGTTCATGTCATCCAACAGGGGAAAATGTCAGCGTGAGAGCCAGATCTCCATAAGGATATCATGATCAGTGTCTTTTTTTTTTTTGTTTGGGCACTTCCCTTGACCATACCTCTTGTAGTATTTGCAGGGCATTTGTGCCCAAGACACTCTGAAGCCATTTGTCTTCCCTGGCCATTTATCTTGAAAGCCAATGGCTTACACAGTTAGCCCATGGTACCATGGCAGAATCCTTTAACCCTGAGATACTCCAGCTTCATAAGAAGAAGGCCAAGAATTCTTGGCCTGATTCCCTGGCTATCTAGCCTCCACCAGATGTCCCTCTAGAAACAGTTTATACCTCCGTAGGGTGTTCAGAGTTAATGCTGGATGCATCTGCCTCAACCAAGTCAGAGGCCAGCATAGATTTGTTTTTTGCAAGTCCTCTGAAGCTTTGCAAGCTTCTGCTCCAGACGTTAAGGGGGAACAGAGGTTGATTATCTCAGAGGGTCCTAGAGGGATTCCGCAGATATTGATCACAGAGGAAGTTCCAGGTTCTCTTCTAAAGTCTCATCAATGGTTAGAACCTCTGGTATTTGTTAAGTCTCATGTTCTTTCTAAGAAAAGACAAAAACTGAATTATGTTTCACATGGTCCTAGGGATTCTCAAAGGTAATGGCAAGAGTTTGCTCAGGGCTTATTCTCTGCCTTGATGGCTCTAAAGCCTCCTCAAGGGGTTTCAGTACCCGCTCCTCCTTGGACCTCTACTCCTTCTTGACATTTTAGGGAACCAGATTCCTCGGATGAAGATTCCCCGTTGGGT
Source organism: Protopterus annectens (assembly GCF_019279795.1). Classification (NCBI taxonomy): domain Eukaryota; kingdom Metazoa; phylum Chordata; order Ceratodontiformes; family Protopteridae; genus Protopterus; species Protopterus annectens. The sequence goes on from NC_056731.1 coordinate 506,809,970, forward strand.
GAGGGGTCTTATTCTCCAATATAATTATTGTCCTATTCTTCACAGATGCCTCCGCCTTTGGCTTACAGCTGACCCAAAGTCTCATTTTGAGGAATTGTCCTTTGCGAAGTGCAATTGCTAGGATGGAACTCTAAGTGGGATTCTTCTGAAGTGTCAGATATTCAGAGAAGATATGAGTTGCTTCAGGTGGTTACTCCTAAACCATTGGCAGTTCTTCCTGTGTTGGCCACCTTGTTAGATACTTTCTTTGGTTCCTCCAAGTCTCCTGATTCACAGCCACCTGCTCCTAAGAAACCGGACAGGTTCTACAAGGTTCCTGAGGATTGTTTGTTTTTATTTACATGTCCTTCTGCTGAGCCTGCCGTGGTGTCAGTTTATTCTGAGAAATACTTCTAAACTTTTGTTTTCTGAGCAGGATAGCAGGGCAATGGAAAGGACTGGCATGAAAGTTTACACTACCTCTATGTTGGCCTTTCAGGCTATTAGAAGACCCACATGATCAGGTATGCTCTGGTCTTGGTAGCTCAGCCTTGTCAAGTTATCTCTGCACTCCCTGATTCTGATGGCAAGTCCTCTGCCTTACCTTTTTTAGGTTCTGATTCTCAAGTAGCTAACCAGTCTATTAAATGTAGCTATTATGCTACTGATGCCTCTTATAGGGCCATGGCTTTTTAGTTCCATCATGAGGCATTATTCTTGGCTTCATCTCCAGTCTCTTCCTGAGAACATTAAGGCCAAGTTGTTGGATGCTCCTTTGGATAATACTCATCTTTTTTGGACTGCTGCTGCGGACTTGTTTCAGTCTCTTCAACAGAAATGTAAAGCCTTGCAAGATCTTAAACATACTTTTGTTTCTCCTATCCCTAAGTTCCAGAGAATTATCCTTCTAGATCTGCTTTATTTGCAAGGAATCCTGGCAGGCCTGTAAGGGCAGGAGGGGTGGGAGGTGGGCCCCCTCCACTAAGGCTTCTCAGATTTCTATGACCCAAAAACTTCCCTTGTCTGATAAGCCTGCTTCTCTTTGACAATTCACCCCCCCTTTAGGCCAGGATCATTTGTCCCTTCGGCTCTCCCACCGTCTTCCAAATTGGCATCTCATCACTTCAGACTTTTGGGTGTTTTCTATCACCCATTAGGGTTACTTCATGGTATGGAAATCTATCCCTCCTTTTTATGGGATTCCTCAACCTCCTCTAGAGCACCTTCCTCATTTACTGGAGGTTCTAGGGTCCCTGTTGAACCAAGGGACCATTCGACATGTCCCCACCTCCCAAGTGGGATGGAGTTTTTATTTCAGGATGTTTCTTGTTCCTCGAAAGGAGGGCACTTGGAGATCTATTTTGGATCTCTCTCTGTGCAACATCTTTCTTGAGATCCCTTCTCTTAGGATGCTTACTCTTCAAACGCCGTTTCCTCCTTTACTACCCCAGGCTTTTCTGGTGTCCTTGGATCTGAAAGATACTTACCTTCATATCCCTATATTCACCCTCTCTACAAGAAGTTTGTGTGTCTTCCTCTTATTTTCAGTTCTCTTCTTTGCCCTTTGGCCTCTCTACTGCCTCAAGGGTATTCACAAAATGCCTAGCTCCTGTGATTGCCTTCTGTAGGCCTCAAGACATTCATATTTTTCATTATCTGGACAACCTGTTGCTTCAGGCGTCTTCTCCCAGTTGAATGTTGAAGGATCTCCAGGTCACCATTTCTCTTCTTCAAAGTCAGAGGTTTTGTATCAGCTTTCAAAGGTCCATCCTGTCTCTCTGTCGTGATCATTTGCATCTAGATTGCATGATTCTGACAATGCCAACAATGGCCTCTCTTCTGCCTCCAAACGTATTGCTGTTGACAGCCTTCATTCAGTATCTTCTTTCCCTGAATGTCATGCCAGCCAGGGAGTTTCTTCAGGCCCTAGTATTCGTGGCCTCTTCTATTCTAATGCTTCCTCTTGCCAGACTGCATATGTGGAAGCTTCAATGACACCTCAAGTCAGTTTGGCTTCAGCATAGTCACACACAGACTTTCAGTGTACCTCTCCTTCCCTGCCTCAAGAAGGAATTTGAGTGGTGGATTCAACAGTTCACTCTCAACCCAAGTGGCCCTTTCAGCCTCCGTTCCCTTCTCAAGAGCTGTTCACAGATTTATCAGACATGGGATGGGTGGCATCTCTTGGTCACCTTAACATTCAGTGTCTTTGGCCTTCCCCTGCAGAAATCGGGCCATACCAATAACACAAAGATGAGGGTAACGATTCTGGCACTTCAAGATATTCACACCATGTTCTCTCCAGGTCCCTTGAAGGTGTACAGAGACAACGCTGGTGATGTGGTATGTCAACAAGCAGAGAAGCAGGAAATATGACCTTCCCTGCAGGACAGTGCTTCAAGCTTGGGAGGTGGCTTTCTATCAGGTAACTCTTCAGGCAGTATACATTCCTTCAGAGCACAATCTTGTGGCAGACTCTCTGACCAAGTCCAAAGCACAGAATCAAGAATGGATGATTCGCAGAGACATGTTTATGGACATTATCCATCACTGGGGTATTCCTCAGGTAGATATTTTTGCCTCCTTTCTGAACAGGCAGCTTCCTCTCTCCAGTTCCAGAGTGCCATGCCAACTGGCCTGGAAAACAGATGCCCTAGCTTTTCCATGGAAGGGGAGGTTACTTTACACTTTCCCTCTTCCTTTCTCTACTTTCAAGAGTCTTGCAGAAGATTCAGCTGGACTCCTCAAAAATCATGCTAGTGACTCCCCTTTGGCTGAGACAGCACTCGTTCCTCCTCTTGGCTAAGGGCAACCATCACGTTACCTCACCGGCTAGATCTTCTCATCCATCTCCAGTTGTCCACTCTGCAACTGACATTATGGGTGATATGGTTTTGATCCCTTTCTGGCACCTCTTTTCTGAAAATGTGCTCAGGGTTTTACAGGAGGCAAGAAAACCCTCAACCAAAAGATTTTATATTTCCAAATGGAAGAGATTTTCGGTCTGGTACCATGCTCATAGAACAAGGACCTTTTTTCAGTGGGGGTCTCTCTGGTCCTCTCTTACTTGTGGGAGTTGCTCCAGTCAAGCTTGTCCTATTCTTCTGTGAAGGCCCATTTGTCAGCCATTTTTGCTGGTCTGCCCTTGACTCCTCCATTTGACTTCTCGTTTTGAGGTCAAACAAATTCTTAAAGGTGTCCTGCATATTAGGCCTCCAAGAAAGCCTCTTCCCTCCACCTTGGGACCTTAATTTTGTTTTGGAAAAATGAACTCAGGCTACTTCTGAGCCTGCAGTTTCTGCTTCTTTGTAAAACTGTACTTTGAAGATTGTTTTATTGCTGGCTGTTATTTCTGCTTGGAGGGTTTCTGAGCTCCAGGCCATTACGGGCATTCCTTCTTTTTTGTTTTTCACATGGACAGTGCTGCCCCTTCATACTAATCCTCCTTTTATGCCCAAGGTGGTAAAGGAGTTATTCTTAAATCACTTGGTACAACTCTCTTCTTTTTTCCCTTTTCCTAAGTCTGCTACTCAGGTCCTGCATACCTTGGATTTGCATAGGCAGCTCAGGTACTATTTCGATATAAATAGGACTATTCGCAAGTCCGATCAAATTTTTGTTTCCTTTCATCACAGGACTTTGGGTTTGGCTGTATCTAAAGCAATTTCTTGTTACTCTTTTCATGGCAAATGTCTGCTTCAGTTACAGTTCATTCTACTAGGGCTGTTGCCTCTTCTGGTGCCTTCTTTAAGGGGCTGGACACCAGTTCCATCCTTGAAGCTGCTACTTGGTTTTCAGTACATACCTTTACTAAGCATTATAAGTTGGATATGGTTTCTAGGGCAGAGCAGGTTTTGCTGAAACCATTTTATGTGGGTTTGAGGGCTCTTCTCAGCCTTCCACCTCCCATTCTGTTTTTTGAGCTTTTTTACTCTGCCTTCTTTCAAGAATACTGCAGCAGTGATATAGGAGGACATAGTACAGTTGTGAAAAATCTTACTATAACAGTAGGTGTCCCTCTCTTCACTGGTGCACTACTCACTCCCTCCAACTGCCTCTTCTTTATTCTGCCTTTTTTCCTTCAGGATATGCATGGACTTATTTGTCCTGTGAGGATTGTTGCTCTCCTGGGGCAATTCAGTTCTGGGTAGTTGTGTCTGTACATCCCTTTTATGCCCTACGTTGAGCATAAATAGGACGTACAGCGCAAACAAGATCCTTTTCAAGCTTTTCAATACTGGCCAGCTGAAAGGCTACTCGGGATGGGACATCCCTTCTTTCAAGAATAATGCAACAGTGAAGAGAAGGACATCTACTGTTATGGTAAGATTTTACACAAAGGTATTTTTCACAGGTTACCATGCAAGTTTTAGAGAGACAAAGATTTTTTTTAACTCAGAAAAAGGGTTAATTATTAACTTCTCCATATTCTTCTTCCTCAGGGAAGAGGCGACAGCAACCGATGCCGGACCAGGGCTTTGGAATTCAGGCCGACTGCGAGTAGCCTGCCAGCAGGATAACCTAAGTGTAATGACTGCAACAGTGAAACACCATGAACATCAAATACTTACAAAAAGTCTAAGATACAGTTTATAACCCATCTGACTTAACAGGGGCAGAATATTTAACTATAAGTTCAGCTAGAAGCAGTGAGAAAAGCAAACATTCTCTTAAGCAAGCCACACAGCAAAAGCAGCTGCAATACATTAGGTATATCCAGCCGTAAAAACACTGTCAGTGCAAGAAGAATTTTACCTGTTACTACTGAAAATACATTTTCATTCCAGATAAATTACAAAAAGATAAATATTCAAAAGGGAAATCTGAAAAAGTACAGTTTTGTACCTACCATAAATGTAGATGTCCGATAGATATGCAACTGCAGTCCTTACATATGGGTTGTCCTGCCTCAGGCAGCCCTCGGTCGGCCGGATTCCAAAGTCTGGGTCCGACGTCGGCTGATGTCGCCTCCTCCCCGACGTCAGAGCGGTTGGGGTATAAAAGCATCAGCTGACGCCATCTTCCTCAGTGTTTCTTGCCCCAGATGCCAGGTGCCCTCCAAGGAAGGCTGAAATTAGAACTGGATAAAAAAATTCCAGACATACACAATAGCAATAAACAGATACACCATAACAGATATCCCCAGCTAAGTATAAAAGGAGGGAAGTGGACCCAATACACAGAGGGGTAGGAGGGAGGGAAAACCTGACTGCAGTTGCATATCTATCGGACATCTACATTTATAGTAGGTACAAAACTGCACTATGTCCTTCAAGAATGCAACTGCAGTCCTTACATATGGGTTGAATACCATAGCCAAGCTGGGGGTGGTAGGCTCTAAGATAAGGATGGTGTAGCTAAAATGCCCTGCAGGACTGCCGAAGCAAAGCCTGCTCGGGATCTGGAATATAAAGGAAGGTTGTAGTGCTTGGAAAATGTATGCACGCAGCTCCATGTAGCAGCTTCTAGAATGTCCTTTGTAGCCACCCCTCTTAGGAAGGCTGTGGAGGTGGCTGTAGCTCTGGTGGAGTGTGGCCTGATATTGGCTGGCACACCCTTTCCATGGAAAGAATAACAGAATCTGATGCAATGTCCAATCCATTTTGAAATTGTTTGTTTGGAAATTGCTTTTCCTTGCACTCCAGGAGCGTAAGCTACAAATAGTTGGTCAGACTTTCTGTTGGCCTTTGTTCTGTCCAAGTAGTAGCATAGTTGTCTGTGAATGTCCAAAGTGTGCAGCAGCTTTTCCCCTTTATTTTGAGGATTGGGGAAGAAAGTAGGCAGGTGAATTGCTTGATTTAGAGACACCCTGGATATCACTTTTGGCATAAAAGAAGGATTGGTTCTTAAAGAAACCCTGTCCTGATGAAAAATGAGGACTGGAGGTACTGCCATGAGGGCCTGTACCTCCGAAACTCTTCTTGCTGAGGTTATTGCCAACAGGAAAACTGTTTTCCAGGAAAGAAATTGCAATTCTGAAGATGCTGCTGGTTCAAAGGGAGGAAGAGTTAATTTTTCCAACATGAAATTGAGATCCCATGCAGGCACTGGTGGTTTTCTGGGAGGTTTGATATTCTTTACCCCTCTTAGAAATTGTCTTAGCAAAGGATGTGAAAACACAGATGGATCAGTGTTGTATCTTGCTGAAATTGCTGAAGCGTGTATTTTTATGGAAGAATAGGAAAGTCCATTATGCAGCATGTCTGCCAAGTATTCCAATATCTGTGGGGTGCTCATTACTGATGCACCCTGTCCCTTGTTGGTATTCCAGATGTTGAATCTCTTCCATTTGGCTGAATAAGTTTTTCTGGTGGAAGGTCTGCGCGCTTCCAATAATATCTGTTGAACTTCCTTGGAGAGAGAGATATGGGGAGAAATCATAGGACCCTCCAAGCTGTCAGCTGCAGAGTTTGCAGGTTGGGATGAACCGTCCTGTAATTGTGCTGAGTCAAGAGTGGAGACCATTGAGGCAGGGGCCACGATTTGGTGCAAGTTATGCTCCTTAGTAATGGATACCAGTGCTGTCTTGGCCAATCTGGAGCTATTAAGATGCCTTTCGGTTGCTCTGCTTTGATTTTCAGTAACACCTTGGTCATCAATGGTAGAGGTGGGAATGCATAGATTGTTAGAGAGTTCCAGCTGAATGAGAGAGCATCTATTTTCCAGGCTTGTGGATGGTGTGACCTCGAGCAGAACTTTTTCAGATGATGATTGAGGTGGGAGGCAAAGAGATCTATGTCCGGCCTCCCCCATGCAGAAGTTATTTGTGCAAAAATGTCTGGATGCAACATCCATTCGTGTGGATCCAGGATGTTTCTGCTTAGACTGTCCGCTAGAACACTGTCCCTCCCGGAACAAACTGGGATTGTAGCTGTATGCTCAGTTTCAGGGATTTTTCCCAAAGAGTCATTGTTAGTCTGCAAAGGGGGTAAGAATGAGTACCTCCCTGCTTGTTTATGTACCACATAACAGTGGTGTTGTCTGTCTTTATTAGTAGATGACCTTGTTGTAAATATTTTCCGAAGGCCTCGATTGCATGCATTACTGCTAACATCTCTTTTTGATTGATGTGCAGATGTACTTCCTGGGGAGTCCATTGCCCTTGAATACATCTACCCTCCATGTGCGCCCCCCTCCCCATCCATGGTCTGAGGCGTCTGTTGTAATGGTTTGGCTTGTTTGAGGCTTGTTGAAAGGCATACCTTTGTTTAACTGGCTTGCTTGGGCCCACCACAAAAATTCCCTTTGGAGACATGGGATGAGTGGGATAATTGCTTCTAAGTTGTGGCTGTGTTGAGACCATAAACTTTTTAGGTACCATTGTAATTTTCTCATGTGTAGTCTTGCCAGAGGAATCAGTAGAATGCAAGATGCCATGAAACCCAGGGCCTGCAGGAATTTCCTTGCAGTCATCTGGGTGAGCTTTGCTAGGCTTTTGAAGTAATGTGGTAATTGTTCTTGCTTCTCTTCTGTGAGGTAAGCCATTTGTGATTCTGTGTCTAGTTTGGCTCCTAGAAAAGTTATTTGTTGGGATGGCAGTAGTCTTGATTTTTGTAAGTTGACTATGTATCCCAAAGCCTGTAGTAAGTGAATGACATAATTCAAGTTTTTTGTCGAGGCTTGCTTGCTGTCCGCTTGTATAAGGCAGTTGTCCAGGTAAGGGTATATTTGTATCCCCTGGAGTCTGCAGTGTGCAATTACTGATGCCAGGCATTTTGTGAATACTCTGGGCGCAGTAGATAAGCCAAAAGGCAATGCTGACAATTGATAATGCTCTGACCCTGCAAGAAATCTGAGGTATCTTCTGCAACTGTGTCTGATTGGGACATGCAGGTATGCCTCCTTGAGGTCCAGAGTAACCAGCCAAGACCCCTTGCCCAGCAAGGGAAGGAGTTGCTGTAGCATCAGCATTTTGAATTTTGGTACAATGAGAAAAGTGTTTGGAGCGGACAAGTCCAGTATAGGTCTCCATTGCTTTTCTTTTCTTGGAACAAGGAAAGTACAGTTTTGTACCTACCATAAATGTAGATGTCCGATAGGTATGCATCTGCAGTCCTAACATATGGGTTGTCCTGCCTCAGGCAGCCCTTCGGTCGGCCGGATTCCAAAGTCTGGGTCTGGCCTTGGCTGATGTCGCACTTCACCCGACATCACAGCTGCTGGGGTATAAAGGCATCAGCCGACGCCATTTTCCTCAGTGTTTCTTGCCCCAGATGCCAGGTGCCCTCTAAGAAGGCTAAATTTGGATAAATGCAGATAATTCCAAACAGTAGAGAGTAAAATATATATACAAATATATATATACATACAAACAAATACACCATAACAGATTCCCCCAGTTAGCTAAAAGAGGGGTAAGTACCCTAGGAATACTACAGAGGGGAAGGAGGGTGGGTAATCCTGACTGCAGATGCATACATATCGGACATCCACATTTATGGTAGGTACAAAACTGTACTATGTCCTTCAAGGATGCATCTGCAGTCCTAACATATGGGTAGAATACCATAGCCAAACTGGGGGAGGAGGCACTAAGTTAAGGATGGTGTAGTTAAGATCCCTTGCAAAACAGCAGTTGCAAAGCCTGCTCGGGATCTAGAATATAAAGGAAGATTATAATGCTTGGCAAATGTATGCATGGAGCTCCAAGTAGCAGCTTCTAAAATGTCTTTGGTAGCCACTCCTCGTAGGAAAGCTGTAGTGGTAGCTGTAGCTCTTGTGGAGTGAGGCCTGATATTTTCAGGAGTTGTCTTAACATGAAAAGAGTAGCAGAATCTAATGCAATTTCCTATCCATTTTGAGATTGTCCGTTTTGAAATTGCTTTTCCTTGCACTCCTGTTGCATATGCTACCAGAAGCTGGTCTGTTTTTCTGCTGACCTTAGTTCTGTCCAGATAGTAGCGCAATTGTCTGTGCACATCCAATGTGTGTAGTAGTCTTTCTCCCCGGTTCTGTGGGTTGGGGAAAAAGGTAGGTAAATGAATAGCTTGGTTCAATGATACCCTGGAGACCACCTTTGGCATAAAAGTAGGATTAGTTCTCAGAGACACTCTGTCCTGATGGAAGATAAGGAAAGGCTGGACTGCCATTAATGCCTGTAATTCAGATACCCTTCTTGCTGAAGTGATTGCTAGCAGGAATGCAGTTTTCCAAGATAAGTACTGTAAGTCTGCTGTTGCTGCTGGTTCAAAAGGGGGAAGTGTTAATTTTTCCAGCACAAAGTTGAGATCCCATGCAGGTAGAGGTGGTTTCCTTGGAGGCTTTACGTTTTTGATTCCTCTCAAGAACTGCCTGAGTAGAGGATAAGAGAAGACAGGCGGATCCATGTTGTACTCTGCTGAAATTGCTGATGCATGAATCTTAATGGAGGAGTAGGATAGGCCATTGTGGAACAGTTCTGCTAAGTATTCCAGGATGTGCGCTATGATGATTGCCATTGAGACATTTTCTCCCTTTGCTGCACTCCAAATGAGGAATCTTTTCCATTTGGCTGAATATGTTTTCCTTGTGGAGGGTCTTCGAGCCTCCAGGATAATGTCCTTAACCCTCTGAGACAAGTCTGGTTGATTTTGTTTCATGCAATATTCCAAGCAGTTAGCTGCAGTGTTTTCAAGTTTGGATGCAGGGTCTTGTAGTTGTTCTGAGTTAGAAGTAATGGACATAGAGGTAGAGGCCATGAGTGTGCCCGAGACATGCTTTTCAGTAGCGGGTACCAATGCTGTCTTGGCCAGTCTGGAGCTATCAGGATTACCTTTGGCTGTTCCTCTCTGATCTTCAGTAGGACTTTGTACATCAAAGGAAGAGGTGGAAATGCATATGCTGTCAGGTTTTTCCAGCTGAAGGAAAGGGAGTCCACCCTCCAAGCAAGTGGGTGGAATTCTCTTGAGCAGAATTTCTTCAATTGGTGGTTGTGTGGAGAGGTGAACAGGTCTATTTCTGGCCTTCCCCATTTCTTTGTTATGGTTTTGAAAATATCTGGATGCAGCATCCATTCGTGAGCATCCGTGGTAGTTCTGCTTAAGGTATCCGCTAGTGAATTTTCTTTTCCTGGTACAATTCTGGCCTGCAGTTGAATGTTGAGATCCAGGGCCAAATTCCACAGGTCCATTACCATCCGGCATAGAGGGTATGAGTGTGTACCTCCCTGTTTGTTGATGTACCACATCACTGTGGTATTGTCCATCCTTATCAGCAGGTGACCCTGTTGGAGGAATGGTCTGAATGCCTGGATTGCATGTTTCACTGCCAGCATCTCCTTTAGATTTATGTGTAGATTCTGCTGGTTTTGGGGCCATAGGCCTTGTATGCACTTGTCTTCCATGTGCGCCCCCCAGCCTAGGTCTGAGGCGTCCGTGGTGATGGTCTGGCTCGGATGTGGTTTGTGGAAAGGCAATCCTTTGTTTATCTGACAGGCCTGAGCCCACCACAGGAATTCTTTTTTTTTTTTTTTCAGGCATGGAATAATTGGAATCTGTGCTTCTAGACTGTGCTTGTGTTGAGACCATACATTCCTTAGGTACCATTCAACTTCCTCATATGCAACCTAACATGTGGAATTAATATTATGCAGGACGCCATGTAACCCAGGGCTTGCAGGATTTTCCTTGCAGTGAGCTGAGTTTGAGTTGTTAATGCCATGAAATAGACTGGTAGTTGCTTTTGTTTTTCCTCTGTGAGAAAAGCCATCTGAGTTGTTGTATCCTGTTCTGCACCCAAAAATGTTATCCTTTGGGATGGTACTAGCCTTGACTTTTGAATGTTGACTGTGTATCCCAAGGCTTGAAACAGTTGTATGACATTGGCCAAATCTGTTGTTAATTTTGTCTTGTTGTCCACTTGTATTAGGCAGTCGTCCAGGTAAGGGTAAATTTGAATTCCCTGAAGCCTGCAATGAGCAATTACTGATGCCAGGCATTTCGTGAATACTCTGGGTGCAGTAGATAAGCCAAATGGCAATGCTGAGAATTGATAATGCTCTGATCCTGCAAGAAATCTGAGGTGTCTTCTGCAATCTGGTCGTATAGGGACGTGCAGGTATGCCTCCTTGAGATCTAAAGTCACCAGCCAAGACTCCTTGCCCAACATGGGAAGAAGTTGCTGGAGGGTCAGCATTTTGAATTTTGGAACAATGAGGTATGTGTTCAGTGCGGACAAGTCGAGAATAGGTCTCCATTGATTTTCTTTTCTTGGTACAAGGAATAGTCTGGAGTAAAATCCTTGGCCTTGTTCCATAGATGGTACCTTTTCTATTGCTCTCATCCTTAGTAAGTTGATGATTTGTTTTAGAGCCTCTGTTTTTTGGCTTGGTGGAAGGTTTGGCATTCCTCTCTTTTTTGGTAGAGTGTGGAAGTGAAACCTGCAGCCTTTGTCTATTGTTTGTAAAGTCCATTTGTCTCCTGTAATGCAATGCCAGTTGTCTGAAAATAAGGCTAGCTTTCCACCCAAGGGTGCTTCCAGTTGTTCCCTGGTAGGCGGAATCAGAGCCAAGTCATTGTGTCTGTCCAGTGGAAGTGGTTGGAGTCGTAGCTGTGGCACCACTTCTCTGGTTGGCAGGTTGCCACTGATGACCCCTGTAGGCACTCCTAGATTGACCTCTGCCTCTTGGGCGTCTATTTCTGCCTCTTTGCACTCTGGAGGTGTCTGGAAAGGACCAATTCTTCGAAGGCCAATTTCTGCTAAACCTCGGTGGTTGGACCTGCAAATAATCCTTGACTGTTTGGACAGATTTTGCTTTTTCTTCCACTTTCTTTAGAACCTCCTGTGCAGGGGAGCCAAACAAACTTTGTTTCTCCATAGGAGCATCTAGGAGTTTTGACTTAACATGGTCTGGTAAGGATTGCTCTCTTAACCAGGCATGCCTTCGAATCACTGCTCCAGTCATAGCTGATCTAAAGGAAGCCTCCAGTGCATCATAGCCACATTTTAAAAAATGATTACTGACCTGCTGAGAATTATGTACCAAATCCTGAAGGGACTTACGGTCTATAGGTTCAGGAGAGGACAGTTTTTTATTTAGCTGGTCTAACAAAAATTCCTGGTACTGAATCATGTGAAATTGACAGTTTAAGGCCCTGGCCGAAAGAGTAGCAGATGTGTAAACCTTTTTACCCCATCTCTCTAATGCTCTAGATTCCCTTTCAGAGGGAAGAGGGTTTTTGGCAGAGGCAGCTGCAACACCTTTAGGGCCCTGAGAAATGGTTTCGGGGTCTGCAACATGAGCCTTATACAAGTGGTAGTGAGTGTCCGGGACCCTGTAATATCTGTCTGGTTTGGCAGGGGCCGGAGGGAGAGAATCGGGGGCAGTACTGGCATCATTATAAGCATCAACAACAACCGGTAGTACAGGAGGTATGGCTAAAGGCCTATGCTGTGGTAAATGTAAAAAGGTCCTTAGCCTTTTCCTTGAATCTGAAAAATCCTGGCCCTGCCATTGGAAGTGTTCCCTCATAGAGTGTAGGGTTTTCCCAAAAGAAAATTCTTCAGGAGGGGAAGCAGAAGGAATGGAGTCTTCTGCATCAGAATCCTCATAAGGTGAATATGGGCCTTCCCGATGGTCTGAAATATGTGAGCCATCGGAGGAATAGTCTGTAGAGACAGGTTCAGGTGGTTCAGTCCTAGGCCTCTTATCTGGAGGAAGTTGAGAGGCCCTATCTGGGTGAGGTTGGGATCCCCTGATCAAAGAAATAAGATCCTCAGCCAAGCTGAGAATCTGGGAACTAGAGGTAGGCCTGTGAGGGGGGGCTTTTGTAGGCAAGGCCTTAGAACTTTTGGCTGCTTTAGCCATGGAAAAGGCCTTGATAGACATAGAAGCAGGGGGTCTAGCAGCCCCACGTGTAGGAGTAGAGATGTCAAAAGGGATAGTGTCTGACAAATCCCGGGGGCCTGTTTCTGCAGCAGTAATTTCTGTAGCCGGTTCAGCCATGGCCTGTGTGGCCTCGGTTATCGGTGGCATGCTTTCGGCCGAAGGGAGAACCGAGGACTCGGTTTCAGCCGAAACCGAGACACTCGCGGTTGGCCTAACCGTGGTTTCAGCCGAAACCGCGGGCCGCGAGTGTCGGTCTTTTTCCTTGCGTTTTTTAGCTAATTGTGAAGTCTGAGTCTTCGACGGCATTTTATATGCAAAAGCGGGACCAAAAAACTCTTCTGCAAACTCCGCCCGACGTCTAAGCGTCCGTCGGTTGAAGGAAGCACAGGCTAGACAAGCTGATACGTCGTGGTCTGGGCCTAAACAAGGAAGGCAATAAGAGTGGAAATCCTTATGAGGTATTTGTTTCCCACAAGTTAAACAATTATTTACTTTGTCTGACATCGGCTGAGGCAAGAAAGAGTCCCCAACAGGGTACTTAGCTTTTTTAGAAGTCTTCGGTAGTAGAAATTCTCTGGATCTGACCGGCCGGCACTTGCGAACAGCTTCTGCTTCGGGCACCGCGCGGCAAGAAAGACTGAGGAAAATGGCGTCGGCTGATGCCTTTATACCCCAGCAGCTGTGACGTCGGGTGAAGTGCGACATCAGCCGAGGCCAGACCCAGACTTTGGAATCCGGCCGACCGAAGGGCTGCCCGAGGCAGGACAACCCATATGTTAGGACTGCAGATGCATCCTTGAAGGACATCAGTCTTGAGTAAAATCCCTGGCCTTGTTCCTGAGGAGGAACCTTTTCTATTGCTTTGATTTGTCTCAGCTTTGAAAATTTTTCGAATGACTCTGCCCTTTGATTTTGTGGCAGGTTTGGCATGCCTTGTCTTGTTGGTAAAGTATGGAAGTGGAACCTGTAGCCTTGGTCTATTATGTCCAGAATCCATTTGTCCTTTGTTAAAATGTGCCAATTTTTTGAAAATAAGGATAATTTTCCGCCTAAAGGAGCTTCTCTTTGAGCCTTGGTCGGCGGTGTCAAAGGTAAGTCATTGTGATTGTCCCTGTGGAGCAGGGGAAGTCCCTGCGCCACCTCTCTGATTAGTCGGTTGCCACTGGCGTCCCCTGTAGGAGCCTCTGTATTGCCCTCTTCCTCGGGCACGCCTGTTTTTTCCCCTTTGAAACTTGTCAGTGTCCGGAAAGGACCAGTTCTTAGAAGGCCAATTCCTGCTGAACCTAGGTGGTTGAACCTGGAGGAAATCCTTGACTGTTTGCACTGATTTAGCCTTTTCCTCAATTGATTTCAACACATCCTGAGCATTAGCACCAAATAGCTTGTGTTTTTCCAGAAGTGCATCTAGAAGCTTTGCTTTAACATGATCTGGTAATGGCTGTTCTTTTAACCATGCATGTCTATGTATGGCGGCCCCTGTCATAGCTGCTCTACATGAAGCTTCCAATGCATCATATCCACACTGAAGAAAATGATTGCTAACCTGCTGTGTGTTGTGAACCACATCCTGCAAGGCCTTTCTATCTAAAGGCTCAGGAGAGGCTAACTTTTTCTGCAAATCATCCATCAAGAAATCCTGATACTGAAACATATGAAAAAGGCAATTGAGGGCTCTCATGGCAAGTGTGGTTGAGGTATAAACTTTTTTGCCCCACCTCTCCAGGGACCTAGCTTCCCTGTCTGAGGGCAAAGGATTCTTGGCCGTGGATGTTGTCACCCCTTTGGGCCCCTGGGAAATTGTTTCTAGATCAACAGCATGGGCCTTAAAGAAATGTTTGTGAGTTTCAGGAACCCTGTAGTATCTGTCCGGCTTGACAGGAGCAGGGGGGAGAGAATCAGGAGAAGCACTCGAATCTGAGTACACATCATCCAGTACATCTAGCACTGGAGGGATAGCTAAAGGCCTGTGTTGGGTAAGCTTAAGTAAGGTACGAAGCCGTTTCCTGGAATCGGAGAATTCCTGGCCTTGCCGCTGAAAGTGCTCTCTCATGGGAGTGGAGAATTTCCCCAAAAGAAATATCCTCAGGAGGAGAGGCTGAGGGGATAGACTCCTCCGCATCTGAATCCTCGTAGGCCTGGAAGGACTCTTCCTGGGTATCTGAGTGATCAGAGTCACCAGAGGCTTCATCCGAAGAAAGGGTGTCTGTATGCTCAACCCTGGGCCTTTTGTCAGAACGTGGCTGAGCTCCTCTGTCAGGATGGGCCTGGGAGCCTCTGATTAAAGAAATTAAATCTGCAGCTAAACACATGATTTGTTCATCAGTAGTGGGCTGAGGCAAAGCTTTAGGAGGATGAGACTTAGCCTGGCTAGCAGCCTTAGCACGTGTGTAGGCCTTGATAGACATAGACATAGGGGGCCTAGCTGCCCCACGTGCTGGAGTAACCTTGTCCACTGGTATGGTCTCAGGCAAATCTTGGGCTTCAGTTTCTGGAGGAAAATAAACCACCGGCACCGGCTCCGGTGCTGGAGTGATCGGTAAAGCGGTGTCGTCGGTCCGGAGCAGTGGAACAACCGCCTCAGAAGAGACCGATGCACTTGCGGTAATTTTTGGCGTGGTGTCGGTGGAAGTCACGGGCCGAGGATGTCAGTCCCGGTCCTTCCGTTTTTTGGAAATATGAGGTGTCGGTTGTTCCGATGGCATGGTATAAGAGAATTTATCGCCAAAAAAGTCTTCAGCAAACTCTGGCCGGCGCCTGAGGGTGCGCTTATTGAAGCAAGCACAGGCAGCACAGGCCGAGACGTCGTGGTCTGGGCCAAGGCAGGGGAGGCAGTAAGAATGGAAGTCCTTATGAGGTATTTGTTTACCACAAGACAAACAGTTATTAACTTTTTCAGTTTTTTCTGACATTGGCTAAGGCAAGAAAAAGATCCCCAACGGGGTACTTAGCTTTTTGATGACTTCGGATACGTAAAACACAGGAGCTGACCGACCGGCACTTGCGAACTGCTTCTGCTTTGGGCACCGCGCGGCAGGAAAGACCGAGGAAGATGGCGTTGGCTGATGCTTTTATACTCCAGCCGCTCTGACGTCGGGGAGGAGGCGACATCAGCAGACGTCAGACCCAGACTTTGGAATCCGGCCGACCGAGGGCTGCCTGAGGCAGGACAACCCATATGTAAGGACTGCAGTTGCATTCTTGAAGGACATCATACATTTCCCTTAATCAGAATGTTCAGCTAGAGAAGAAATTCCCGAAGTACCACTATCCGTCTGCAGTTCAAGCTCTTTTGACTGAAAAATCCAAGAAAGAGATCAAACTCTTTTCTTTTTTTTTTTTTTGCCTGAACAACAATAACTCAAGCAAAAAATACAAATAAGCTCCTTAGCAAATCCAAGTCTATCTTCCTGTCTATAGAAAAAGAAACGGGGCCAGAATTTTTTTTCACGCTATTCCATTTTCCTTGGGATCTCTACAGAAAATGACTGACACACAGAAGGCATACTAGTCCCAGAAACAGTTTCCCTAACCTGGTTAAATGAAGAACCTTCATCTGCCCCTTCCATTCAGACTGACATGAATGGTTCTCTCTTGCATGTCAAAGGCATCTCTATAGCTGCAGAGGACGTGGCTATCTTCCGGTCTGTGGTGGCTACACCAAGTGGACTGGGGCATACCTCTCAACCTCTCAGCACAAGCAATCGGGACACAGCCAAAAATAATGGGTAGACAAAGAGACACATTTTAAATATTGCTCTTATAAACTTAGAAAGTTGCTATAATAACAAATTATGTTTTACCATGAATTTTCTGAAGGATATGAAGTCTAAAGTCTGAAGCAAGTGATCAGTGAAACCATAAGAAGCCCAACTCCTCCTCTAAGTAGATACATTTAAAAGGATTGTTATATGCCTGTCACATGTTACTGAATTCAGTCCTTACTGATTTGCCAGAAAACCCCAAATTCTATGAGGAACAGTCCAAAAATATGAGGCAAAAAGCTGGACATTCTGTGAAAATCTGGACAGTTTAGAGGTATAGACCAGGGTCAAAGATGAGCAGCCTAAGGAACAAGTGGCCACAGCACTCCTACCCCTCCAGTAGGTAAGACAGAAGCGGGACTGACACCCAAACTTCCCAGATAAATTGCAAGTATTTATGGACAGGGGAATGTAAATCCGCATACTGGTGGATGCTCCATTGATAAAGCTAGAAAGAGACCTCAAAGTCATACAGTGAAGGCTGGAAGAGTCTGTAAAAGGTATGGTAAGAAAACAAGTGGTTCTGAGACAGTTCCCCCACAAGCACAGGGCTCTATCACAAAAACACGAATATACAAAGTCTGACTAAAATTTTAGTAAAAATAACCTTTTTTTCCACAGAAAAAAGTTCACATAAGCATTTACACATTAACTCCCTTAGAAATGCAATGACAGTCCTAAACCGTTAAGCTTTCTAGCTAAACACAATAGTTTAAACAGAAAAATACAAGTTTTCCTCAGAAAAATGTTTCTAGTGGAAGGTTTTCCCCAACTGGGGACTTACCTGCCTAGCCTTGAGGGATTGGTAGCTGACTTGACTGTTCCATAGTACCCACCCAAGGATTGCTTTTCATTGGCAAATAAGCTCAGAAGCTTTTTACTCCAAATGTCTTAGTTCAGAGCTCCTGGCAGCTTAAGCAAGTGGAAGGAGCCCTAAACTTTAACTAGGAATAGGACCCCTATATCTTAGGCTATTGCAACAGTGATCTATATGCTGAACATTATACGAACAATAACAGGCAAGCGATCACTGAGACCATAAGAGGCCTGACTCCCCCAAGTAGACACATTTAAAAGTTTTTAACACTCTCTACAAGTAATTAATCAGTGTCCACCTCCCAAATCAGGCAAAACCGCATGATTACCCTGGTGTAAATTTATGTTTATCCATCTAAACAGCAAGACTAGCTTTAAAAGCAGACAAGGTGGTAATCTGCTTGATCCACAGTGGCAATTTATTCCACAGGTTGACACAACACTGTGTTAGGAACCTATCCCTCCAGTGAGTCTTGTTTGTTGATGTAAATTCAGGACCTTATTACTGGTATTTGCAAAGCCTCTGGTTTTGCAAAAAAATACAAGGTCAAATAGGATTGTGTCTTTCATTGCCTGAAAAGCAAGACACTGGTCACTTCAGAGAAGCTGGAAGAGTGTATATAAGGACAGCTGGGTTAAATGTTCAACAATTCGCCTAATAAAGGAATAGTATAGTGGTTAGATGTCTTTGGATCTTGAAAATATTCCCCTGGAAATTAAGTGGGCCAGGTAGAAGGATTTCCCAGCTATAGGGGAAATATGATGATGCAACGAGTCAACGTTATCCAGTTAAGTACCTTTGAATCTTATGACCATATCTTTTTGAAGAGGAGTACCACTTACAAGATATGAGATGGGAATGGCATTTTGCTGCACCTTTTTGCATTTAGCTTGAGACCATTTCCAGTACACTGGCTATGTGTATATTCCAGTATTTTTGAGCAGTTTAGTATCCCTGGATAACACTGCCTAGCTTGTAATCAGGTCAACCATACTTCAGGAATAGTGGTTTGGATGTCTAGAAAATAAAAGCCAAACAAGAGAGAGATCATCACATCTACAGTACCCCCACAAGTTGCTATTTTACATTCAGAAAGGGTAACAGCAACTTTCACTACATGGGATCTGCTGTTTGCATTACATTACGTTTGTCTAATGTTTTAATAATGTCAGCATGGGGGACAGTATAAAAATACATCGTCACATCAAGATAATTACTGTGCAGAGTGACCACTGTCCACAGCCTCTGTAACCTTTTCAATGAAGTTTACAAGGTTGTGGAGAAAAGACCCATCCTTCATTAAACCAAACTGAGATGGGTCTAGATCAGTCATGTTGCCTATGTCTGCATAAATTAGTTCCGTTGTGATATGCTGCAAAGCTTTACATACGAGACTGGTGAAACTGATGGGCCTATAATTACCTGGGTCTGTAGAGGCCACTCTTGTGTAGAGGAGTTATAGTGGCTATTCTCCAAGCAGGGACAGACCCTGTGGATAGGCTAAGGTTGAACAGTTTTAGAAGCTCGGTAAGTGCATACTTGGCACTGACGATGATTCAAAATGGTAAATTATTTGGTCCCACAGAAACATTATTTTTAGCCTTTTTCATGGATTCCAAGATTTGTTTCAAGGTAATTATAGGGTAACTAAACTTTCAAGGTTGGGTAAGTGGAGTAAAGCTAAAAATAAATCAGTCTGCTAATAATATTGGATACATCCTTGGGACTGGATTGTGTGATATTAATATGGATGAGTGAAAACACCATTCAACATTACTCCTTGACTTCCAGATATACCTGAATAAAAATCTGTAATGATTTTAAGAACAGTAGCAGAAAATTAAAAGCAAGATATGAAATTACGTTCCTCGCTGGCAGGTTTCAGTATGGTCTTGAGGTAGGGGGATAGGGATTTCTTACAGCTTTTCATTGTTTTCCCTCATTTATTACACAGTTTATTAACATGGAAGTTCCGCCAGAATGGTTTATTTGTGAATTTACTATTACATTTGCAAACATGTATAGACTTTTTTTGGTTTAATTTCTCCAAGTCTTTTAGGTTTCTAATACCATGACGGAAATGGACCCCATTCCTAAGTCAAAGTATGGTTAAAATTAATGAAATTACTATTGTTTCAATCTTTTTTTCTCTCAAGTATTGTTTCAATCTTATGTAAATTTGACCATATATCTCATTTCCTCTCTCCTTTTACTGGCTGGTGTGAGTAAGCACAAAATTATCATTTTGTGAAACCACTCCCCTTCAACTATTTAAATTTATTGGCCATCCTACCGTATTCCATAGTACCAGAGTACAAAAGTGACCACCCCCTTTCAAACTATCTTGCTGTTTTAAAAATAGTGACTCTCCACTAAAACTTAACTTTTTAGACAGCTAAAACTTAAGTTACCCACTTTCACATCTAACTCCTCTAGTGCACACTGCAGTGTTTAGGATAAAACATTTTTTCATCTTACCTTTAAGGATCTATTGTAAGACTACCAGTTATTGGAGAGACCACATTCTGCCTCTTAGTCATCTTGGGATTAGTGCTTCTGTTTTCTCCTGGTGAGAGAAGGAGTGCAGTTACATTACTTTCCGGAGACTGCTGATCATCAGAAAGCTTAACTGCTATATAGGTGGCAGCTTGGAATATGTGCTTATATTCTGATTCTGGTGAGAGTAGGAGCAGAGTGCATCGATTCCTGACTTTCTGGTTGGAGAGTGAGTGTCTGTGCTTAACGTACCTGATTGGTATGGTTGCTATTCGTGGCATCTACCAGAAAAAGGCTACAAGCCTGCAGATCCTTTTATCATCTGGGACAAGACTGTGGATCACCAAACAGGCTGTGGCCTCCTTCTCTTACTGGGATTGGTGCTAACATTTTGCTTCTGGTGAGAGAAGAAGCAAATGAATACTGTATCCCAACAGAGTGAAGCTGTGCTGAGACCAGCATTAGTAGTAGCCATTCATGCAACTCCCCTCTTTTCATCATTCCACCGTAACGGTTATAAATACCATCTGAAGGTCATGCTGCTCAGCACTAGAAGTCTAAATCTCAAGATGCACTTGCTCAAAGCACTTCTCAAATTAACTTAATTCTTTACTTTTCAGTAAGTACTGCTTGATTTCTTTCTAACCTCAGAACATCTTCCTAAATAAGTCATCCTTAAATTTTCAGGGTCTACTTATTAGTTTCTCCTCAGGTGTTTGGCAGTGCTCTGCACAGAGTCAGACACCTTGAGTGACATTTTTCCTGTAAAAGGAATATATAAAGAAACAGCTCCAATACTTAGTAATAATGACCATCCCTCCTGGCATGTCTAAAGGTCAGTTCCCTGTGCTTTCTCCTATTAACCTGGTGAACTTGGGCATTTTCTAAGGTAGTGTAGCAACTGCCTTGTGTACACAGACAACCCTCTCTTCTTACCTCTCAACACTCAGACTTGTAAGAGACGCACTTATATATCCAAATTGGAAGCCATGAACTCTCAAGCCCATATGAGAATAGCTGGTCAAGAGGAGAAAGGCAACACCAGCACCACACCACATAGCCCTCCAGGACACCCATCTTCACAGCTCTCACATAAGAACATAAACAACATACCCATCTTCATGGAGGCTCCCAATAGAAATCTAACCGAACAGCAGAGGCCTCCAAGCCAGAAACGCACTCAACCACCACAACATAGCACAAACCACAAGACACATAGCTCACCTACACAGTGTGCCCCTAAATCCTAAAACTCCTAAGGCAAAACAGCTTGCCCAATACACTAATAGGTGACTCAATAGTGAGGCACACTGATGTCCTACTCTCTAGGTTGAATATGAGAAGGCATGAGTCAGCTGTCAATCAGGTGCCAGAATCTGACACGCACTCAGGTCACTGTCCATGTGGGTGTGAATGACCTGAGATGCACCTCCCTGGACTACATGGAGAGACATGGAGGAGCTCTCTCCAGCCATTTATGACCCTAGCCCTAAGCAGCATCATACCGTCGCCCACAATGACACCGCAGTACAAGCAGAAAATGATTGACTTCAACAATTGGCCAAGTTTCTGGTGTCATTCTAAGGGAATCCAGTATCTGTCTGCTTGGGATGATATGACTGACAGACCTCGATGCTTTGCCAGAGATGGCTTGCATCTGTCACCCCGGATTTCTGGATACTGGCTAAGGCCCTTGCCACCCCTATAGTGCCTTTTTTAGGCAATGTTCCAAAGACCAAATTACCACCATAACAGTTATAAATACAATCTGAAGGTCATGCTGCTCACCGCTAGAAGTCTAAATCTCAAGATGCACTTGCTTAAAGCACTTCCCAAATGGAGAACACTGACATTTGTGCTGTAACGGAGACCTGGTTTAAAGCAGCAGAAAGCACCCCTGCTCTATCAGGCTATAACCATTCCACACCTTTCGGTCCCAGAACATGGACCAAAGCTCCAAATGCGGTGGTGTCTCCATATTCATAAAGGATATGTACACCTCCAAACTAGTAGCCCAGCATAATGCATCTGAGATACTTCAGGTACAACTAACATTGGGTAACATGGCAATTCAGGTCGTAGCCTGCGATAGGTCCCCAACCATGTCCCAGGACTCTCACTCCATAGGTTCATAGGTTCAAACTAGGCTATCTGCCTTAGGGTATTTATAAGCCTAGCCAGAGTGTGTTTGGCTTTTGCCACCCATTTTAAATTAATTTTGCTATGCCCTCTGTTTCCACTGTCCCCAGGTTTCAGAGATATTATCCTTCCAAAACCATCTTTGTCAGAATGTCAGAAAGTCGGCCAGGACACAATCTTCCAAAGGCAAGAGAGATCCTAGGAAACTACTCCCATCTAAATCTGCCTCTACTACTCCCACCCAGAAACAGCACTTTCTGGCTAAGCCTGGTAGTCTGTGACTACCCACATCCAGGCCCGTTAACTCCTTTGTCTCTTTGCCTCTCTCTGCTTGGAATCAGATAACCCAAGACTCTTGGGCCCTGTCCATTATCCGACAAGGATATTGTATAGTATGGAAAACTCTTTCCCCCTTCAGGGGCTTTCCACAACTCCAAAAAGAACAACTGGAATTTTTCTCCCAAGTCATATAGGTTCATACTAGGCTATCTGCCCTAGGGCATTTATAAGCCTAGCCAGAATGTGTTTGGCTTTCGCCACCCATTTTAAATTTATTTTGCTATGCCCTTTTTCGAGGTTAGTATACTGTGCCTCTGTCTAACAGTGACACAGAAGTGATACCCGGGGTAAACCTATGATCTCCCATCCACTCATCAAGATTCCTCTTGAAGAGAGTCAATGAGGGACTCTGCCTAACCTGGACTGGGATTTTATTCCAGAGTGAAGGGAGCCTCTGGGTTATGAATCTGTCCCTCCAGCATGTCCTATTTATTTCAGTGCTGAGGTTCAAGTCTCTTGAGCGCGTAGCTTGATGGGATATGGATTTTCTGAGGTGCAGCATGTCCATTAATTCCGGGTTGGACATGGCTTTATACATCAGGCACAGATAGCCTCTGAACAGGCGGTATGCCACTGAGTAGAGCTGGAGTTTCTTTAACCGGGCAGCATATGGCATCTGTTTGAGCCCTTTGATCCTCTTGGTGAGATACTTTTGGGGTCTTTCCAGTTGCTGCAGGTGTCGGGTAAGGTACATCCCAAAAGGGGCATTGTACTCAATTATGGGCCTGATGAGGGATGAGTAAAGAGGCACGATGACCTCCCGTGATCTAGATGTGAATCCCTTCATGATTAGGTGGGCTATACAAAATGTTTTTCTAACCACTTTGGCCAGGTGGTTTTCAAATGAGAGATTGCTATGCTCTTGGGTCCCCAGGTCCCTAATTACTTCTTCTGTACTTAATGGATTACCACCTATGTGGTAATTTGTGGGCACTTTGTTTTTGCCAAAGGGGATGACTATACACTTTTTGGCATTTAGCTTGAGGCCATGGCTCTGGCACCAGTTGTCTGTTTCTATGATGCCCTTTTGGAGGATGCTTGTGTCGGCTGGAGAGTCGATTATGGCGCCCAGTTTGCAGTCATCTGCGACCTTGGTCAGCCACAGTCCTTCCGTGTTGGCCTGTACCTCCGAGAAATATAAACCGAATAAGAGAGGTCCCAGGACTGAGCCTTGTGGGACACCACTTGTAACTGGTTTGGAGTCTGACATGGCTCCAGCAATTCTAACCATGTGGGTTCTGTCCTTGAGCCAGTTTGCAATCCATCTAGTGACATAGGGGTTTATATTTAAGCTGGTGAGCTTATCTATAATGCCCGAGTGGGGTATTGTATCGAAGGCTTTTGCGAGGTCCAGGTAGGCTGTGTGGACCACCTTCCCCTCGTCAATGGCCTTGGTGACTGTTTCAAAGAAATCAATCAGGTTTAAGAGGCAGGATTTGCCCTTAAAGCCGAACTGGGTAGGATCCAGTGTCTGTAGGTCCCCAATATCTTTATTTATGAGGTCCATGATGATCCTTTCCATAGCTTTGCAGACCAAGCTAGTCAGGCTTATGGGGCGATAGTTTCCAGGATCCGTTGAGGCACCACCTTTATGGAGAGGGACCACTGTTGCTGTACGCCACTCTTTGGGCACATATCCTGTAGTAAGGCTGAGATTGAACAGTAGTTTTATGTTTGGGTTTAGCTCTTCTTGGAGTTCATGTAGGACGCAGCCTGGGACACCATCTGGTCCCATTGATGCTGTGTTTTTTGCTTTGGAGAGGGCGGCTCTTACCTGAGCATCTGAGATGTCAGGGGGGCAGCACTCTGCTGGGATAGATATTTGCCCTTTTGGTGGGGAGGGGGGGGTTTGCGCTGAACCTATCAGCTAGGATGTTGGCAAAGTCTGTGGGTTCGGTGTATTTTTTGTCATTTTGGACTAATTCTGAGCATATCTGGGAATTACCACCCAGGTTCCTAACATAACTAAAGAAAGCCTTGTGATTATCCTTAGTGTCCTGTGCAATTTTTCTCTCGAAGCTGGCCTTAGACAATTTTATGAGTGCCCGTAGTTTTTTGCTAATACTGATCAGTGATGCCTTCCCTTTTTGGGATTTTGCTCTATCATTTAGTAGCTTCCTCCTTCTATTGTATAGTTTGTTTATGGCTGGGGTCCACCAGACAGGACGTCTGCCTTTGGAGGATTGGGTCTTGGTTTTATTTGGGATCGCATGATCCATGCATTCCTGAAGGTGTTCATAGAATGCGTTTATAAAGGATTCTGCGGTCTGGGCCGTATTTTCCACAGGCCCGGGGGCTTTGAAGGATTCCACCTCAGTTTTGAGGAGTGTGAAATTAGCTTTAGAGAAGTTTTTCACTGTGGTTTTCTACGCAGGGGGTGGGGTCAGGATGTGAATATCCAGTCAGATTAGTTTATGGTCTGATCTTACCAGTGAGGGATAAACTTCTGGTCTGGAGCATAGAGTCCCCATTTTGGTGATGATCAGGTCCAGTATGTTTTCCCCTCTTGTGGGAGTGGTAACAAGTTGTTCCATAGCATTTGAGTTTATAAATTCTAGGAACCTTTGGGCTAGGGTGTTGGAGCTAGAGTAATGCTCCCAGTCTATGTTTGGGTAGTTGAAGTTGCCCAATATAATGGTGTTTGGAGAGGCCTTCATATTTTCCAGTGTTCTCAGGAAGGCCAAGTTGGGTTCCTGGGTTTGGGAGGGTGGTCTGTAGCAGGCTATAAACTGGAAGGCAGTTTTACCCACTGTTAGTTGCACATGGATAGTCTCTGATGCTTCGTGCTTTGCCACCAACCTGGAGGTGTGAGTATCTTTGATGAATATCGATACTCCCCCTCCTTTTGTGGTTCGGTCCAAGTTTTGGGGCCGAAAAGCATGGTATGAAGTATAACCTGGTAGTGCTGGGGTGCTCTCGGGAGCCCTGAACCAGGTTTCTGTTAATGCACAGATATCGATGTTCTCCATGCTAAGGAGAGTTTTGAGTGCGTGCATCTTGAGGTTTAGACTTCTGGCGTTGAGTAGCATTACTCTTAGTTTCTTATCCCTTGTGATACCTGTGGAGGTGGGTTTGTCTTTTGAGCCTTGCCTAAAAAAGGCACTATGGGGGTAGCAAGAGCCTTTGCCAATATCCGAAAGCCCATGGGCGACAGGTGCAAGCCATCCCTAGCGAAGCATCTTGGCTTGTCGAGCATATCATGTCATCCCGCTTCATAAAGGTGGAAATTCCACAGAATTATCCAACTATAGACCAATTGCCATTCTTTCCCCATTAGCCAAAATAATGGAAAAATGTGTTCATAAGCAACTAATGCAATACCTAATACAAAACAACTTACTATCTAACTCCCAACAGGGTTTCAGACCACATCACAGTACCACATCTGCCCTCCTTGACTTTACAAATGCCATAAACCAAAATAGGAATGATAACAAAATATCCTCTGCCCTCTTTCTTGACCTGTCAAAAGCCTTTGACATGGTCAACCATGAACTCCTCATTCTCTCACTTAAATCTATGTCCCTCAATAGGCACACAATCCAGTGGTTCCAATCATACTTAACTGGCAGACAACAGGCAGTTGTATGGCAGAACAAGTTATCCAACCAACTACCACTCACCCTTGGTGTCCCTCAGGGCTCTATACTGGGACCACTACTTTTTTCTATCTTCATCAATAACCTCCATACAGCTATTCCTAAGGCTACCTGCATCCAATATGCAGATGATTCCACTCTCAACTGCTCAGCCACCTCTCCAGCAGACCTACAAAACGCAACCCAAAATACATTAAGCACTATTGAAAACTGGCTCACTAACCAATGTTTGTTACTGAACCCCAACAAAACCAAGCTCCTACTCTTTACTCCCACTAATAGAACCACCCCTTTCTCATTCACTGTTACTTCCAACAATGGTACCACCATCTCCCCAGATACCCACACTAAACTTTTAGGAGTCATTATAGATAATAAGCTCAAATTCGACCTACAGGTCAACAAAACCATTCAGACCATCAATAAAAAACTCGGATCAATGTACAGAAACAAAGCATTCTTAACCCCACAGGCTAGAATAGCAATGGCCAGGTCACAACTACTCTCCACTCTTACTTATGCCTCCCCCATTCTCTCAAACCTAAATAAATCAGAACTGAATAAGCTCTCACACAGTTTTAACCATATTGCCAGATTCGCAACTAACTCCACCTACAGAACACATCACTGCCAGAACCTGAAACAACTATGTTGGCTTGAACTCCCCAACTTAAATTACACTAAATCAACTCTTAGTTGCCCACAAAGTTCTTTACCATCCTGAAAATACCCCCTCACTCTCTAATATAATAAAACCATACAACAACCTGAGATCACTAAGATCGGCCGACAAAATAATGGTCCAAACTTACAAAGCCAACAATTCTGCAGGGGATTCTCTGTTTGCCAACTCTGTTGCCAAGACTTGGAAATCTCTACCAAATCATATCACCTTGCAATCCTCCTTAAACCTTTTCAAAAAAAGCATTACACAGCATCTTACACTCAACTGGCTTGTCCATGCTCCTTCCCTGACTAAGCTGTATCATTATTCACTCTAACTAACCAACTTGTTCTAACACTTTCAGGCCTTTCTCTACAAGCATACTGTGCTGATTGTAACTGTTAATGTAACTGTGAGTTTTATTTGTAAACAAATGCTATAATACTATATATTTACTACTATATAACTTTTTCAATGTAAATAATCTGTGTGTATATTCTTTGAAGAAACTGATGTTATCTTGTTGGAGCATTTCTCCCCGGGCCTCCACTGAAAATGGACATATATCCAGTTGGACTATCCCGGTAAACAAATGTAAAATAAATAAATAAATAAATAAATAATCATCCCAAGCTGACAGGCATTGGATCCCCTTTGAATGACACCAGTACTTAAGCCAATTGTTGAAATTGATCACCTTGTCTTCATATTGTGGCATCATTCTTGGTGAGGGTAAGATGCTACTCAAGGTCAGGGTCATACCGGCCTGGGCTACATGCTCAGAGAGCTCCTCTATGTCTCTTTTCATGTAGTCCAGGGAGGTACGACTCAGGTCATTCACACCAGCATGGACAATGACTGAGTCATATTTGTACTTGCCTTGGAGTGACCTGAGTGCTTGTGTTATGTGGCGGATCCTAGCGCCCGACAGGCTGCTCACCGTGACCCTCTCTTTGTTCAGCCTGGTGAGCGGGATGTCGGTGTGCCTGACGATAGAGTCACCTATTACAAGTGTATCAGGTGTGTTGTTTAGTCTTAAGGGCTGTGACTGTTCGGCACACTGGCTTTCCTCCAGTGGGGGTAAGAATAAGCTGGTTAAGAGCACTGGAATTCCAGGAAGCGTTGGGCCAGTGTATTGGAGCATGAGTAGTTATCAGTTGATGGAGGGGTAGGTGAAATCAGCTAGTATTAGAGTGCTGGGTTGGAGCCTAATAGCAACCTGGAAACTATTAGGCTCCAACCCAGCACTCTAATACTAGCTGATTTCACCTACCCCTCCATCAACTGATAACAACTCATGCTCCAATACACTGGCCCAACGCTTCCTGGAATTCCAGTGCTCTGAACCAGCTTATTCTTATCCCCACTGGAGGGAGCAACATCCTTGACCTGGTTATTACTAACATGGGCAACCACTGCTCTATACCAGCAGTCAAGTCCTCCATGGTTAGATCCGACCAGAAACTAATCACCATGGAAACCCACATCCCATGCAAAGGTAACCACATTGAAAAACTTCTCCAAAGCTGACTATGGGCTCCAAAAAACAGAGGTGGCTAACTTCACAGCACTCATGTCAATGGAAAATAGCTGCATGACTGCTGAATCATATGCCAATGCACTGTACAAACACATACATAAATGCATGGAACTACCCATACCCAACACAACCAAGAAGCTCTCCTCCAGAAAAAGGAAGCCAATCTGGTGGTCCACTGCCATTAATAAACTCTACAACAGAAGGAAGAAACTGTTGCAGAAAAAGGTGAAGTCCCAAGATTGGAAAAACTCTTATTAGCCTCAACAAAAAGTTGAGATCCCTCATCAAAACCTCTAAAGTCAGCTATGAAGGCAGAATTGCGGCAGACACTAAAAACAACCACAAAGCCTTCTACAGTTATATCAAGAATCTCCACGGCAATACCCAGGTTTGCTCTGAGTTACTGTACAATGGTACCTCTTATACTGAGCCAACAGATATTGCCAACATATTGGCCGATAGATTCAGTGCCAACTTTACCCCTCCCCCTGCAAAGGACCAATCACAATACTAGAGGAATGCCAGGCACCCAGCACTACTGCAGCACAGGTAAAAACTGCATTGTCCAAGGCTAAGAATACAGCTTCCATGGGACCCGACAAGATCCCTGGATGTGTTCTACATAAACTACAAAGTGAACTGGCACCACATCTGTGTGCTCTGTTCAATCACAGCCTCACCTCAGGCTTTGTCCCTAACCAAATGGCGCACTGCTACAGTCATCCCTCTCCATAAAGGGGGAGTGACTACAGACCCTGGGAATTATTGCCCCATTAGCCTGACGAGTCTGATATGTTAGGATATGGAGCACATCATCATGGAGCTAATTAACAAGGAATCTCCAAACTCTAGATCCCACGCAATTTGGTTTTGTGAAAGGTAGATCATGCCTGCTCAACCTGGTTGACATCTTGAAATCAGTCACCAGAGCTGTGGATAAGGGCAATGCAGTTCATACAGCCTACCTCGATCTGGCCAAGGCCTTTGCTACCATTCCCCACTTAGGAATTGTTGATAAACTCAGCAAACTAGGCATCATCCTCTATATCACTAGGTGGGTTGCAAATTGGCTCACAGATGGAACCCACAGTGTGAAAGTAGCGGACTCCAAATCAGACTGCCAACCAGTCATGAGTGGAGTCCCACAGGGATTGGTCCTGGGTCCTCTCCTGTTTGGCATCTACTTCTCAGAAGTCCAGGCCAACACGGAGGGACTCTGGCTGACCAAGTTCAAAGATGACTGCAAGCTGGGAGCCATTATTAACACTCCAAGTGAGGTAGACATCCTACAGAAAGGCCTCACTGAGACCAATGACTAGTGTCGAAACCATGGACTTAAAGCTTAATACCAAAAAAATGAGTCATTATCCCCGGTGGAAAAAACTCAGTTCACACTAATTACCACATTGATGGGAGCCCACTGAACACTGAAGGCATTATAAGAGATCTGGGGACACAGGTTGACAGCAACCTCTCCTTCAACCACTACATTGCCACTGTGGTCAGAAAGTCCTTCTATGTGGTGCATCTCATTACCAAGGTTTTGCATCCAGGAAGAAGGTGGTCATCATCTTGGTCTACTCTTCCCTCATTAGGCCAATCATCGAGTATAATGCCCCATTTGGCATGTACCTCACTAGACAACATACAACAGCTAGAAAGGCCACAAAAGTACCTCATGAAGAGGATCCTAGGCCTGAAACACATGTCCTACATGGACAGACTCATAAAACTCCAGCTATTCTCTGTCTCATATCATCACTAACAGGCAATCTCTGCTTGACTTACAAACTGATGTCTGACCCAGCTTTGTTAGAAAGGCTACATCTAAAGAAATCCCAATCCCTCCACACCAAACACTCCAGAGACCTCAACCTCATTACCACAATCAACAGAACATGCTGGAGGAAGAGGTTCATAACCTAGAGACTGCCCATGCTCTGGAATAGACTTCCTATACATGTCAAGCAGAGCACCTCACTAGCCCTCTTCAAGAAAAATCTTGGGAGTGGCTAGGAAAGTTCAACCCGGGGATCACTCCAGTGGCTCTACTTGATAGAGGTACTGGGAAAAAACGTCGGGCGGCACAAAGCCAGTATACTTCTATGGGCTAGGCTTATAAAGGCTCCAGATAGAAACAACTCTGATCCAAAACAGTACCAAAACAGCAAGATCTTCAGAAGTAATAAGAACATATAATATGTTTTTGAAAAGAGGGTACAGTGTGAATATTTTAGAAAATGCCCTTATGAAGGCAAAAAGGCTCCAGATAGAAACAACTCTGATCCAAAACAGTACCAAAACAGCAAGATCTTCAGAAGTAATAAGAACATATAATATGTTTTTGAAAAGAGGGTACAGTGTGAATATTTTAGAAAATGCCCTTATGAAGGTAAAAAAGGATAATAATATGGTAAGGAATAAATGTAATAAGGGTGAACATCACCATTATAAGAAATATCATCTAGCAACCAGTGATAAAACTTGTAAGGATATTTATTTTGTCTCTACATATAATGTAAAAAGTGGAGACATAAAGGATGTAGTGGAACATTTTTGGAAATTTTTAGTGAAAGACAAGGTGTTGATGCACATTTTGCCACAAAAACCTTTATTCTCCTATAAAAGGGGAAGAAATTTGGAAGATATGGTGGTACATGATAAATTTGTAATGCCAAAATTTTGTTTACCAAGGCCACTAAGTGAATTTGGCACAAGATGTTGCAGTAGATGCAGTGTTTGTAGGAATATGGTTAGAACATTTAATTATATTAACATTCACAGTAAGAGATAGTTTTACCTGTAGAAGCAAGGGAGTTGTGTATGCTTTACACTGTCCCTGTGGATTATATTATATAG
Source organism: Protopterus annectens (assembly GCF_019279795.1). NCBI lineage: Eukaryota > Metazoa > Chordata > Ceratodontiformes > Protopteridae > Protopterus > Protopterus annectens. The sequence goes on from NC_056731.1 coordinate 506,840,968, forward strand.
GTGAAACTAAAAGAGAGTTTCGTATTAGGTTAGGTGAGCACATTAGAGACATAAGACATAAAAGGGAAAATAAATTTATTGCCACACATTTTAGTGTTTATAATAGTGATGCTTCATTTTTAACAGGAACAGTTTTAGAAAGTGTGAAATGTCTTTGTAATGATGAAAATGCTTTGAAATATAACTTACAATATAAGGAAAGTATTTTTATTTTGAAATACAATACAATGACACCCTGTGGATTGAATAATGAAATAAACTGGAGGTGTCTGCTTTAAAACTTTTTGAACATAATTGTTTAATTAATTGTTTAATTAATTGCTATGAGTATATATATATATATATATATATATATATATATATATATATATATATATATATATCCATTCTTTCAGTGAGAATGTATACTCTTGAAAGGTGGTTACACAGAGGCGCTGGAGAATAAAGAGTTTGCTTTTGGATCTGACTTTGGTTCCTGTTTTTCGATTCCTGACTTCTGAAGATCTTGCTGTTTTGGTACTGTTTTGGATCACAGTTGTTTCTATCTGAAGGTGTGTGGAGTGGAGTTTGTGTAATTATAAAGGCTCCAGGGCCATTAGCCCAGTGCACATCTATGAACCTATGATATTAACCAGAATTGCTCTTTGCAGCACCACATGTTCCCAGAATGAACTCCTCCTGAAATTCATATGGTGCTCCATGCACTGGTAACATATAAAAGTACGATCATAAATTCTTTTTATAAGACTAAATGCATCTGCTACTATTGCAACTGTCTAGGTATCCTTCTTCAATATTCATAGGTAGGTACTAGGCTATTGGCCCTAGGGCCTATATAAGCCTAGCCAAAAATGTACCCTGGCTTTCACCACCCAAGAAAATTATTTTCCTGTGCCCCTGTTGAGCAGAGCCACAAAAGTGCTCCCTGGGGTGAATTTCCTATTTCCCATCCAATCATCAAGATTTTTCTTGAAGAGTGCTAATGAGGAGCTCTGTTTGACATAGATAGGTAGTCTGTTCCAGAGTATGGGAAGTCTCTGGGGCAGGAATCTATCCCTCCAGCATGTTCTGTTTATTGTGGTGACAAGGTTTAGGTCCCTACAGTGTGTAGCTCGGAGGGATTGGGATTTCTTTAAGTGGAGCATGTCCAACAGCTCTGGTTCTGACATAGCTTTGTATGTTAGGCAGAGATTGCCTCTGAGTAAGCGATATGCGACAGAGTAAAGCTGGAGTTTTTGAACGGTTCATGGGGCATCTGTTTGAGGCCAGTAATCCTCTTTGCGAGGTATTTTTGTGGCCTTTCCAGTTGTTGTAGATGTCTTGTGAGGTACATACCAAAAGGGGTGTTGTACTCTATAATGGCTCTAATGAGTGATGAGTAGAGGGGAACAATGACCTCTTTTTCTGGATGAGAAACCTATTGTGATGAGGTGAGCCACATAGAAGGATTCCCTGACCATTGTGGCAATGTGATCAAAGGAGAGACTACTGTCCACCTGTGTCCCAAGGTCTCATCACATTTTCAGCATTAAGTAGACTACCAGCTATGTGATAGTTCATGGGCACAGAGTTTTTACCAAAGGAGATGACAATACACTTTTTGGCATTGAGCTTCAGGCCATGGCTTTGACACCAGGCATCTGTCTCAGTGAGGCCCTTTTGTAGTATGTCCACATCAGTAGGAGTTTCGATTATGGCTCCTAGTTTGCAGTCATCCGCAAAATTTGTAAGCCAAAGACCTTCTGTGTTAGCGTGTACTTCAGAGAAGTAGATATCAAACAGGAGAGGACCCAGGACTGAACCCTGTGGTACTCGACTTGTCACAGGTCTGAAGTCGGATTTGGAGTCTGCTACTTTCACAGTGTGGGTTCTGTCCATGAGCCAGATGGCAACCCATCTTCTGACATAGGGATTTATACCTAGTTTAGTGAGCTTATCTATAATTCCAGAGTGGGGGATGGTGTCGAAAGCCTTGGCAAGATCTAGATAAGATGTGTGAACCACCTTATCCTCATCTATGGCTTTGGTGACTGCTTCAAAGAAGTCAATCAGGTTTAGGAGACATGATCTGCCTTTTACAAATCTGAACTGGGTAGGGTCCAGAGTTTGGAGATTACAAATGTCTTGGTTTATGAGTTCCATTATGATACGTTCCATGGCCTTGCAGACCAGGCTCGTCAGGCTAATGGGGCGATAGTTCCCAGGGTCCGTCGTGGCTCCCCCTTTATGGAGTGGGATAACCATCACGGTGCGCCATTCAGTGGACACAAAGCCTGAGGTGAGGCTATGATTGAACATGGTACTTAGGTAGGGTGCCAGTTCATTTTGTAGTTCGTGTAGAACGCAGCCCGGGATATTGTCAGGTCCCATGGATGCTGTGTTCTTGGCTTTGGAGAGTGTGTTCTTTACCTGTGCAGCCGTGATTACAGGAACTTTGCATTCTTCTGGTATAGAGGTGGGCCCTCTAGGGGGTGACAGGGGGGTAAAGTTAGCACTGAATCTATCTGCCATGATGTTGGCAATATCAGTTGGTTCTGTATATTTAGTGCCATTGTGCTGTAACTCAGAGCAGATCTGAATGTTGCCATTGAGATTCTTGACATAGCTATAGAATGCTTTGTGGTTGTCTTTAGAGTCAGTGGCAGTTTTGTTTACATAACTAGCTTTGGAGGATTTTATGAGGGATCTCAGCTTCTTACTGAGGTTGACCAGGGAGTTCCTTCAGTCATGGGATTTTACACTTTTTTGCAACAGTTTCTTCTGTTGTAGAGTTTGTTTATGGCAGAGGACCACCAGATTGGCGTCCTTTTTTTGGAGGATAGCATCTTGGTTCTATTAGGGATAGCATGATCCATGCACTCGTGTAAGTGCTTATAAAGTGCATTTGTGTAGGATTCAGCAGTCGTACCTCTTTTGTCCATCTACATGGGTGTCATGAAGTTTGCCACTTCTGTCTTAAAAAGTGTGAAGTTGGCTTTGGAGAAGTTTTTTACGGTGGTTTCTCTAATTGGGGGTGGGGGCGGGATGTGGATGTCTAGGGTGATTAGCTTGTGGTCAGATCTGACCAATGAGGAACTGATCTCTGGTGTGGAACACCGGTTGCCCATGTTGGTAATGACCAGGTCTAGGATATTGCTACCCCTTGGTGGGGGTGTGAATAAGTTGATCCAGGGCATTGGAATTTATGAATTCCAGAAGACATTGAGCAAAAGAGTTGGTACAGGAGTAGTTTTCCCAGTTAAAATCCCCATTATTAGGGTGTTGGGTTGTAACCGAATACTTTCCAGTGTATCAAGAAATGAGGAGTGGGAATCCTGGGGCATGGTGGGGGGTCTGTAGCAAGCTACAATTTGGATTGCGGTCTTGCCCACAGTTAGCTGCACTTGGATAATCTCGGATGCATTATGCTGTGCAAATAGCCTGGAGGTGTGGATATCCTTAATGAATATGGACATGCCTCCACCTTTAGTGCTTCATTCTGGGTTAGGTGGCCGAAAGGTGCGGTATGAATTATAGCCTGGTAATGCAGGGGTGCTCTCTGGAGCTTTGAACCAGGTCTCTGTCACTGCACAGATGCTGATGTTCTCCATTTTAAGGAGTGCCTCGATTGAGTGCATTTTGAGGTTTAGACTTCTACCATTGAGTAGCATTACCCTCAGATTCTGCTTGCTTGTACCTGTTATGGTGGTGAATTTGTCATTTGAACCTTGCCTAAAAAAGGCACTATAGGGGTGGCAAGTGCCTTGGCCAGTATCCAGAATCCCAAGGGCGACAGGTGCAGGCTATCTCTAGCAAAGCATTGTAGTCTGTTGATCATGTCGTCCCAGGCAGACAAATACTGGATCCCCTTAGAATGACACCAGAAGCTTAGCCAATTGTTGAAGTCAATCATTTTGTCCCTGTACTGTGGTATCATTCTGGGTGATGGCAGGATGCTACTCAAGGCTAAGGCCATACCTGCCTGGGCTACAAGATCAGAGAGCTCCTCCATTTCTCTCTTCATGTAGTCCAGGGAGGTACGTCTCAGGTCATTCACACCAACATGAACAATGACAGTGTCATATTTGTACTTGTTGTGGAGTGACCTGAGTTTGTGCATTATGTGGCAGATCCTGGTACCTGACAGGCAGCTGACAGTAACTTTCTCCTTGTTTAGCCTGGTGAGTGGAACATCAGTGTGCCTGACTATAGAGTCACCTATGACTAAAGTGTTGGGTATGTTGTTATGCCTTAAGGGCTGTGGTTGAGTGGCACACTGAGTTTGTGGGCTATGTGTCATTTGGGTTGTGTTGGGGGATGGAGTTTGCTAGTTTGCTTGCGTTTCTGCTTTGGAGGTCCCTGATGCTTGGACTGTTTTTTATTGACAGCCACCGCGACTGTAGGTGTGTGTTTTGTGTTTCTGGTGGTGTAGGTTTTGAGGGACTATGTGATGAGTGTGGTGTGGTGCAAGTGTTTACCTTCTCCTCTTGACAGTCTAGTCCAGTCTTGGGTGAAGAGAGCTTTGCTTCCAGTTTGGCTATATAAGTGCATCTCTCACAGGTTGTAGTGTTGGGTGGTAGGAAGAGAGGGTTGTCTGTGTACATGAAGCAATTGCTGCATTGCCCCAAAATGCCCACATTCATCACGTAGACGGAGAAATCACCAGGAGCTGACCCTTAGACATGCCTGGATAGGTGCTTATTTATTAAGTACTAAAAACTGCTTTTCTCTAGACAAGTGTGGAAAGTTGAGTGCTGTAGTAATTTGCAGCTTACTTAGTGCTTACAACGAGTTCTGAACAAATGCTTAAGTCAAAGAAACAGATTTGAGTGCTGAAACTAGAAAACTGGCTAGTCCTAAGAAACAAATTTAAGCTAGAACGCAGAAACTAGGTTAAATCCTGAAATGTTATGACTTTATGTTTCTCTCTGTATGCAATACACTGTAGTCAATGGATGTAGCAACTTCAACAATCAATGCTACTTTTGTCTTCTATTCATGGACTACTATACCTGGTTTTCTCGCATTCTATTTTTTGAACTGCTGGTAATGGGTGATCCCATGTGATATAAACTTCATTTTCTACAATGTTTTTCAGCTATTTCAGTATTATAATGCTTGCACAATCCCCAATGCAACAGTTTTGCCACATTATTATGCCTTTCTGCCATTAGTGCATCACACCCAGCAACAAGGTGTGCGGCTGCTCCTAATTCTGTTCTACAAAACCTGCATTTGTCTGTTTCTCCCACATGTTCAATGGAATTTGTAAACCAATGTGTACGCAAGTCCACTATTCTGGGCCAATATTAACCTTTTGTCTTTTGGTGTAAATTCACCTCTCCTTAGCCATGTCTGCATTCGCTCCTGATCGACATATGGTTGTTCCAAGAGTTTTCTGTACTCGCAACTATATTTATGCATTTTACACATTTCTTGCCCTCTCACGTGATCCTTCACCTTATATTCTTTAGTTTTTTGGCACATTCAGTTGCTGCCTAATTTTTATCTACTTCTGGTTCGATTTCCACTACTGCTTGACAACAATATGCTTCTGCTAAACTAAGCAGGGAAGTCAATCTTAGACTTACTCCCCTCATGTTTTAAGACATCTACTATATTTGGATCTTGTGAGTTCAGCAGATATGTATGCAGTCCTATGACTGCAAATCTATATATCTGATTTCGAGGAGGCCCATATCTTCTTCAGAATGGGGAATATACAATCCTGGCATACACTGATTTTTATAAATCATTTAATAAGCATGAAGTACTTTTCCTGTTTTCCTGTCAAACTGATCCAATACCTTTTGGAGCTGACAATCATTCCAAAATTGTAAGTTAGGACAGGAATGGCAAACTGGTTTATATGGTGGACTTTGTTCCTATGTCAGAACTGCTGTAACTATTAATTTAGTCTTCTAAAATATTTCTAAGCTTTATTCACATTTATTCATGCTTTACTGTTGATCCTTCATCAATTCCCAAATATTTATACACTCCCTCTTGCTCAAGTTCTTTTACATCACATTGCTGTCCCAGACTGATATGTTCTTGGGGTTGCAGTTTTCCTGCTTTAAAGGTTGCTTTTGCACATTTATCAAGGCCACATAACATTCTTATATCATCTGAAAAAGTTTTGACAACCTGCAGGTGCTTTCAGTTCCTCATCTGATGAGCTATACAGTTTAAATCATCAACAAAGAGAAGGTGAGAAGTCTTGACACTTTGTTGATTTCTGGAAGCCAAATTGCAGCCATGACCTAATCTGTGAAGTAGACAGCTTAATGGATTAACGTCAAGACAAAAGAGAAGAAGTGACAGAGAGTCACTCTAAAATATCCCCATTTGAATTTTTATCCCTGGGATAATAATTTTCCTTTATCATGGCTTAAATGCAAAGTCATCTGCCACCGTTTCATGGTCACTGTAATGTAGTCGATCAGTGCAGGGTGTATCTTATACATTTTTAAGCACTCTTTTATCCATGAATGCGGGATACTATCAAATGCTTTTTTGTAGTCAAGCCGTGCCATACTCAGATTCTTCCCCTTTTTAGAGTTCTCCACTATGACTTCATTTAACAACAAATGATTCTTTGTTCCATATGACTTTCTTTTACTGACCTTTTGTTCTACTGCAATAATTGAGTTTTCTTCTAAATGACTATAAAAACTCTGTCAGCATCAATTCCTGTGTATAGTTTATACGTCTTAAGAAAAGTTATTAGTCTATAATTTTTAGGGTAGCTTGCAGGTTCACTCAAGTTGGGGCATTGCTTTTTCTGTTGTTAGCCAGATTGGTATAAACAGTTCTTACTCATGGCTAAACCTTTGTGCAAAGATGTTAATACTTTTAGCCAAAAGTTAGGTACTGCATCTGGGCCTGGGGCTTTCCAATTAGAGGCTTACTTTTCTTAACTTTGTTTCAATCTCTCTGGCTGTTACTTCATCTCATTTCATATCCTGTACCTTTAAACTTCTTAATCTTTCTTTTACTTCTTCTACCCATTTAGCATCTTTGTAATGTTCCATAGGATCTTACTGGGGTGGTAACATTAAGCCTGACACAGAAGGTGAATGATCTGTGGTCAGCAGAGTGGAGCAATATACAATGAGGCGGAAAAAAATGACAGTGGAACAAAGTGGCAGCAAGTAGGATGCAGAGAGATTAGGGTTTTTGGAGGAAGTCCTTAAGGAGCAAGGCACTATTGCCAATAAGAATAGATGCAACTAAGGGCAGAGAAATCATGCAAGATAATTTTCACCAGTTACTTCCTGCCTTATCAAAGGAACTGCACAAAGTTGCTGTGATTTCCTGGTTGGAGACTGGAGAATCTACTATTCATGCTTCCCTGGAAAGGGTAGGGCTGCTTAGAGAGAACAGTCCTTGCAAAGTGAGAGGATGTCCCTCACAGTTATCCCACTGTATGTCCTCCCAGTGCCGTGCCATGTGCATGCAGAGTGATATGATACACAAGAAAAGGACAAATTCTCCTTGATGGCTGTCTAAATGATGACCTCATGGGCTGACTCTATCCCCTGGTGGAGGGTATAATAATCAGCAAACAGGGTGGAGGTGAAAAAAACCCACTTCTGCTGCTGTCATGGAGTTCAGGTGTAACAGTAGTTAAATACATAATGTAGTGATGACCAGCTACATTTGGCAAAGGGGAATAGAAGTATTTTGCATGAAGAGTGTACCTCACGGGCTGGAACACAAACGGTTTGCAATCTAATGTTGCAGACATGCAAGTGAATCAGTTGTTATTAATGACTTTAGCTGTGTTTCTAAGCAAACTGATATAGATGAAGATGAAGGGCAGTGTTGTCAGGCAAAAAAAAATTGTAGAAAAAGCACAGAACCTTGCTACAGGAAAAATACTGGTAGCAAAAGGTTAACTCAGAATAAGACAAAGTAAACAAAACATTCTATAGATTATATATAGATTCATAGGTAGGTACTAGGCTATTGGCGCAAGGGCCTATATAAGCCTAGCCAAAAAGGTACCCTGGCTTTCGCCACCCAAGAAAATTATTTTACATACATATGTATATATATATATATATATATATATATATATATATATATATATATATATATATATATAAATCAGTATATTTATATTTATATATTATCTGCACAGTTTAGCAAGACAAAGTTGCAGAATTAACTAAGTGTGTTAGAAGGTGCTGTCTTCAAGAGGAAAGAGTTCCTAACTTTGGTGGAACCGATTATTTCAGTGTATGAAAATAAAATGAGAGATTTACAAAGATGGAAAACACACTGGTAGGAAGGCAGGCGCTCACAACTTGGTTTTTAGTGTAAAATTCCTTTATTCTTCCACTATTTGTCCGAAGACTTCATCAGAAAAAAACACTTACAAATAAAACAACCATATTTAAACCCAAAGAAATTAATAAACAGCCAATGAAAATATACCAGAAACAATAGAATTAATCCCTAATGAGTCAGACAGAATAAATTATAGATTTTCTATGGTTTAAAAACATTTAATATTCACACTTTCATTTAAACCAGGAGGGACTTGAGCTCCCAAACGAATTTGCCACTCAACGTCTTTCATTTCAGCCTGTTTTTTAAAATCACCTCCCCTCAAATCCAAATTTACATCAATCACAGCAAATGTAAATTTCTTTAAGTTCAAACATTTAATAGAGTGCTTGTAAAGTGCATTGTTCTCATCATTTGTTCTAATGGCATATATGTATTCCCTTATTCTAGTTCTTAAACTCTGGGTAGTCATGCCTACATAAAATGCAGGACCTGACAACATATATAGACAACTCCAGTGGAAGAACAATCAAACCAACCCAGGACTTTGACATTTCTGTTATGATGTACCAGGTCTATAAAAGGACCCTCCGAAATTAATCTACACATGTTACAATTAAAACATTTGTAAGTCCTGTACGATCTTACAGTAGTCTGAGTAATAATTTTCGTCCCTTCATGTTCTAATAATTGTTTAATATTACCTTTTTTCTTTTCAACAAAATAAGATTTGTCCCTCACTACTTTTGCCAGATCTTTATGTCCCAGCAGGATTCTCCAGTTGTTTCTAACAATATCGTTTATAGCCCAAGAATCCACACTCAATAGCAAATCAAAATCAGGAATCTAAAGGTAAAGATAGAGCTTTCTGTTAAATCATTTTGTTTAATAGTAAAACCATGTGTAATAATGGGTGGAAACTTATTGCTTCTTACATTAATAATCTCAACTGCTGCTTCATCCAGAAGGCTTAACGAATATCCTCTATCCAAAATAGTTTCTTAAATTCCACTTCCTTTAAATCTCGATCCTCACTCACCATCCTTGAAGCCCTAATGCATAGTCCACGTGGGATTTTTTAATAAACATGGGATGTCCACTTTTAAAGTGAACACAAATATTACTAAACATTTCCTTTCTGTGAATTTTAGATGTAAATTTAACACCACTCCATTCCAAATCTATATCCAAAAACTTAACACGATAACCAAAATCACCTAATACATACTCTAAAAAAAGAACAACTGTTTAATTCTAAACATTGACTTAATTCAAACCCATCATTAGAAACTATAAAAAATAAATCATCAACTAATCGACAATATATCAAAATCTTGTTATATAAGGAGATACGAGTGAACATTTCCTTTTCCCACCAACCTAACACTAGGTTGGTAAAAGAGGGAGCTACTGTGGCCCCATCGCCACTCCTTTCTTTTGTTTGTAAAACCTATTATTAAAAATAAAATTATTAGCTAACACTATGTCCATTAAACTTCCATATACATGCACTTGATGAGTGTCGTCGTATTGACCATATTTTTTCAAATAGTGACATAAAAAAATCTGTACCTTATTCAATAGGAATTGATGTATAGAGGGAAGATATATATACTGTGAACATTAAAAAGGAAGATGTAATATGCAGTGTCACTCTCTTTATATAAAATTCTCTGACCTTATTTAAAAAAAATCCCAGGAGTCAGTAATATATGAATCTAATCTCTTTACCAATGGATTAAAAATGTAGTCTAAAAACAAATAAATACTTTCTGTACGCTTGTTGGAGCAGAGACTATAGGTCTAAAGGGGGGGGGTGAAAGTTTTTATGCTATTTGGGGATACCAAACAGTACCCATACTAGGTTCATCCATACACAAAATGTTAAATAATTCAAAATTTATATCTGCATTCATTAATAACTCATATAAGTTCTCATAAACAATCGTATGACTTCATCACATCCCACTTCTTGAGTTCTGTATATTCTAGCTCATTGTTTAACATACTTTCAATTGCATTAACATACTGAGCTTGTCTCATTATTACAATCCCCCCCTTGTCAACTTTCATATATCTAAGATGCTTAAAACTGCACAATTCCTTTAAAGCTCTATGTTTAGTCTGACTCAAATTAAAAAAATTAATTTTTAGTCTTATTCCTACAGCAATGCCATATTTCATGTTCACGGCACATTTCGAAAACTTTTATATAGTGTGATGCAAAGCAGGATTGAAATTTGAAGGTTTTACGCAGCTTGGTTTTAGATTTAATACCATCTAAAATGAAACATAAATTTCAAAATCAACTATAGTCCGCGTCTCATTTGCCCGTTGACTAGGGACAAAATTCAAACCTAAATTCAAAACTTTGTAATGAACGTCTTTTAAACAATTGTCAATTAAATTAAAAAGTTGCCAAAAGTCATTTTACTTATTTCATTACTTGAGCCATTCATCACTTCCTGTTGCAACGTCTCTTGGCTCCTGGTGTTGTAGCTCTGGCTCTGTTGCTTTAAAAAATTCCCTGAACTAGTTGTTTTGCTGTCTAGTTCTTTCAAAATTCCTAAATTGTTATTAAGGAAACACGGTAGTTCCACAATGTCTTGATTCGCAGTTCATGCTGATGTTCCCTCACTGCCATTGTTGTCCAAATGAACTTTGTCACATGACATTGGAGCCTCTTTGTTGGTCTCAGCAGTTCTGGAGGTAGATTGATCAACATAGCATGTATCTAAACAATGGTTAGAAACTCATAAGCAGTAGCATCCCTTAAGATTTTCTTTTGCTTATGGTACACAGCTGCCTTCTCAAATTTGGACACATCAACAAACACAGTCTCACAGTCATGTTTTAAATCATTACATAGTTGTAATTGAGATCTTATTGTGGTGTTTCTCAATCAACATGGTGTTGTTCTTAATAAGTACGGTCAAAAATTCTTTTCCTACTTTGGTGAAAAATGAAATTAACTCACGATAGAAAGGAGTGTCCTTGCTAACACCGGTATGAAATTTTTAGAACCTTAAACCTTTCGGTGTTATATTAAGTTTCAATGTTCAAAATGTTTAATCTCAATGACAAGACTACAAAAGCGCTTTAAGCGCTTTTCTATTTCATCAAACAAGTCAAGCAGATTACTTCTACAGACATAATTCTTGTCTGTTCCCAACTCTTTGGAATGGATCATAATTACCATTCAAAATCGATTTAACATCTTTAAAAGCATCAATTTTTACATGCTGCTGACCTGCTGAAGTGGAAATAATGGTCTCTTCTCCATCAAAAGAGTCACCTGAGAAGTCATTGCTAGAATATCAGTCTGATTCATTCAGTCTAACCACCACAGTAGTTAAATGTCTTTCAGCTCACCAACTGCAAAAAACAAATTATTCAGGATACTTTCATGTGACCATGTTGTAGGATGGACTGTAAGAATCAGCAACTCCTCATTAGAAGCACCCGCCATGGTTGACTCAGCAAAAGAAACACCAAACAGGAGAAAATCAAGGGCAACCAAAGACCAGAGATGAAAATACAAACTGGAAAACTCACTGCTGGAAAGGCAGGTGCTCACAACTTAGTTTTTAGCATAAAATTCCTTTATTCTTCCGCTATTCTTGCAAACAAAAAACAACCATATCTAAACCCAAAGCAATTAATAAGCAGCCAATGAAAATATACCTGCAGCAAAACATTCTCATATATATATATATATATATATATATATATATATATATATATAAATACATACATACACACACATATATATCTGTATAGTTTTGCAAGACAAAGTTGCAGAATTAAATAAGTGTGTTAGAAGGTGCTGTCTTCAAAAGGAAAGAGTTCCTAACTTTGGTGGAACAGATTATTTCAGTGTATGAAAATAAAATGAGAGATTTACAAAGTTGCTGACTGACGTTGGCTAACAAAAGAAATTGCAAACTAGAACACAGAAGTAGCCTACATTACATAGGCTGCCTGGACTTTCCATGTAAACTGAAAGACTTGTGCCAAGTCAAGAGAGATCGTAAATCACAAGGAAAAAGAACAAAGTGAATTGGTGTTGGAACTCAAAAGGCAAAAATTACTTTATGGTTGTTGGGAGGCTGGCTTAATGGTTAAGGTGTTTGCCTTACAGACAAGCTGCAGGGTTTGATTTTCACTTGGGGTAATTAGCTAGACTTAAAATGGCCCACAAGGGCAGTCAGTCTAGTATGAACCTATGTGTATATGTGTTTACAAAGTAAGAAAGAAATCTGTAGCCTGGAGCTACAAATGGGTAGCATTTCTCTGCTTAAACTGAAATATCAAAATATGGAATCTGAGAATGAGTCACTAAAAGTACAACTTCAAGAGATGAGAAACCGAGTGGAGAACAGTACACCTGCTCATACACAATGAAGTAGCTCAGTCTGTGGGAAAAAATTAAAAACAAATGCAAGTAAACAGTTTGCAATGATCAGCAAGCACAAAGACTATATACAGAAAATAACTGAGGTGCAACATCAGTGATTTAAGTGCAAGTAAATTAACACATCTCAAAACTGCAACAAAAATACAAAAAGCCTTGTAAATGTCATACAGCAAGATGATGACACATTAATATGACACAAAGAAAGAAAAGTTTAAGTGAAGATGAAAGTTTAATAACTGACCCACTGACGGCATGTGGAAAATAGCAAGAATTTCAAGTGGATTTAAGTCATAGAAGACACGACCAAATGCATGGCCACTAAATGAAAAAAATCAGGAAACAGGAATAACAGTGCAGCAGACCTGAAAGACAGATTAATATGATTAATCATTAATGCCACAAATTTTTCAGAGAAGAAAATCAACCCTGCTGCCAGAGCGAAACTTTATTTCGGCTTTTCCCGGTTAGGGGTCACCACAGCGGAACTCCAGTCCGCTAATGATTGGCAGTGGATTTTTACGGTGTTGAGGTGCCAGCCCGATGCCCAGCCTTCAAAGAAGGCACACCCATTCACGCACACACCTACCTGCATGCCTTTTTAAAACGTTACAAGACCGCGGGGAGGACACATCAACCCAAATAAAAATATGCAGGATGACTACATGCCTCTTGTGGTGATGTGAGTTAGTGCCAGATATTCCAGAGAGAGTACAGCAGTGTATGTGCAACATATGCCAGCACAGCTAGCTGGAGTTTTCTAAAGAATTTTATGTCATTTGCATATCAAACTGATTTGTATAAATGCTTGTGTTGAAAATGTATTTGGTAAAGTTGCTTGTGTTAAAAAATGTACTAACAGTGGGTCCTGTTGGACAGAAAAAAAATACACCTGTATGTAAGACTGTACTTTAACTGTTGAAATGAATATATCACAACATAGGATACTGGAAGTGAAGAGGTTAATCTTAATCAACTAAATTTGAAAAATAGTCTGAAATTAGATTACCTGGTTTAGGCCATAAAGAGAGATGAAATGTCTGAGAGAAGCTTGGCTTAGTAGCACTGTTGGAAGAGTAGAAGTGTTAAAACTATTTTACAGCTTCCAGATGCTGTAGCACATCTTAGCAAAGCTGTGTGTGTGTGTGTGTGTGTGTGTGCGCGCATTATGACACATATGTGCAAGATCTTGGCTCAAGTTTCTAGTAAAAGTGGTAGTATGGGAAACAGAGTCAGGTGACCAGATGTGATGTCATTCTATAGCCAACACTGAAACAACATTTAGATATTAGTGACAGCTGCCACTCAGTTCTCAGCAGTCTGTTTTTGAAACCTGACAAAAAAGGACCACTCACCCACTTCATCTTGACTTGCTCTAATAAGTGAACTAGGGGACAGTAATTCTTTAGATCAGTCAGGAAAATATAGTGAGATTAGTTTATTTATTTATTTTATTTATTTCAGTTTGATGACTGGGGAAGTCTACTAGGCCTAAAAAGAGCCCGTTTTCAGTGGAAGCCCAGGGAAAAAAGTTCCAGTAACAATGACAAGCATATTAGTATATCCACATATAAAGCAAAGAAGTCACACAGCTTTAAGCAGCATTCTACAGTAAAAAAATTACATTCTACAATAATAATAAAATCTAGCAACTATGCAGTCCGAGAGTCATTAACTATGAATTACAATTGACTAGAAATTAACTATGAATTACAATTGACTAGAAATTGTTGGAAATAAACTATTAACAAAATTTGGAGATTAAGGAGGAGTATGAGGGCAAATGATGTGAGTGCAGAGATGATGCACAGAGTCAGAATGATGGGTTTTGATATAAGGGGTCCCTATGTGGGGAAGGAGCAAAGGCATTCCCACTTTGAAGATGGGTAGGAATGGAGAAGGGATTTAAAGTTAGAGTGGTTATGAGCATTTCAAACGGAGGGAGGAAGAGAGTTCCATAGTTTAGCTAAGGAGCAGGAGAGCAGTGTGCGCCCAGGTGGCCGTAAAGGGTTGTAGATTTTGAGCAGGTTAATTATTATTTTTCTGTATCTGTGTGAACCTTTCTATCTCTGTTATTTTTAATATTTCCTGTGATTGAAATTCTGTTTTTTATTGTAAACAGATATTTAGCAATTTCATGTTCTTTTATTATTTATTAATAAATGTATTTAAACGTTTCATTGTGGCTGATCTTTTATAGAATAGTTTAACCTTTGACAGTTGTTATATTTATTTGGTGATACTGTGGCCGCTCTTGAAAGCCTTGCTGTTTAGTCAACATTACCATTGCTATTAGTGTAGCTGTACCAGCCTTTCCCAGGTGTGTGTGTGTGTAAACCAAAGCTCAAAGAGACTGCGCATGTGTCAGATACTTTGAAGATGGGCACTGAGACCAGTGATTTCACAGAGATAGAGAGAGAAACCCAGCCCCAGGACTGAAGTGTGCTCCCTGTGTGCTCTTAAGGGAAATTGTGCTTGGTGCAAACAGCTGCATCTGGAAATACTGTGTGTATCTCTTTGTTCAAAGTGAACTGCCTCACCGCTGTCAGTGGTAAGGAATGAGGCTCCTCGATTACTGGCCCAGAGGATAGTTTACTTTAGTCAGGAAAAGCAGGCAAAGATGTCAGCAGAAGATTACGGCAAGCTGACAAAGAACCAGATGGCCAAGGTGTGCGAAACTGAAGAACTGATGCATGCCAACCTGACTAAAGAGGAAATTATTTCAGCCTTAGTTGCAGCTGCAGCACCAACCAGCAACCAGAATGATAACCAGTCTGGCATTGGGGATTTGCAGCCCACGGAAACAGGACAGCTCATCTTTTCCTTAGATGACTTAAAAACCCATCTTGAGTCTTGAACTAGAGTCCACATGTTGAAATTAGAATAAGCAGAGAGACTATGGTGTTTGGAGGCTGAAGAAAATGAGAAACAGTGCCAACATGACAGGGAGATGCTGACCATTCGTCAGGGTCATGAGGTAATGAGGAAGGGAATAATCAAACCCCAGAAGCAATAAAGGTCAGTAAATTTCTTCCACAGTTTACAGAGGGTGATAATTTTGATAGTTTTATTCATATATTTGAAAGAGTATGCAAACAGTATTAATGTGGACTAAGGGCTCTAGGTGTGGCTCCTGACCACCTTACTCCATGGTAAAGCCGTAACTGCCGTTTCTAAATTGTCTGATACTAACTGTTTAACTATGATAAAGTTAAACAATGTTTACTGGAAAGTTTTAAGTTAACACTTGAAGCTTACAGAATTTTGTGAGCAAGGCAGATGACAGTGTATGTGATTATATTGCAGAGTTAAGCACTTACTTTCATAGGTGAGTGATTGGGTGTCAAGTCACCACTTTTGAAAGGATGGCAGACCTTCTGGTGAGGGAACAAACCCTTAGCACTTTGCATGAGGACATGACAATCTGGTTGGCAGACCAGGAATGTAACTCTGCAGTTGATCTAAGGAGAAAAGGGGATCTCTATTTAGCACACAGGACATCACTGCACAATAAGAGGATACCCAGTGCTGCACATGGATAAGGAAACCCATGGTGGGCAGCCTAAACTACCCAAACAGAGTCCACCAGTAACAGGGGATGTCATTGGTTCAGGTACAACCAGGATCAAGGTTTAGATGTTTTAAATGTAACCAGTGAGGCCATGTAGCATACAGATGTCTACGGAAGTAATGTGGGGAACAAAAGGTGCGCGAGCCAGCAAGTGGGAGTAACAAAATGCCAGTGGTAATTTGTCTGGAGACAAGAGGGGTACTATACTATTATTAGAGTTTGTATCCTATCTTAGTGGATGGAAAACAGGCTGCTAAGAGAGAGAGAGAGAGACAGACTCTGACATAGCCATTGTGAAGACTGCAGTGGTTAGAGGAGCAGTACTTGCTTGGGCAGTCCACTTCAGTCACAGGTTTAGGAGGGACCCCATTCCAAATACCTTTGGCCAGGGTTCACCTTGACTGGGAGGGTGGAAAAGGAAACAAGCAAGTAGGCATGTTTGAGAATATCCTTGCAGATATCTTGATAGGGAATGATTCTGATAATGCAGTACCTTGTCTGCATGCAGTTAGGCTTGGAGACAGGCATGTGGGTCTGGTAGCCTGGAGGAGACTCAGACAGACCACGCACCTGAAGCGGGGACTGGTGGATGTGGCCATTTCAGGGAGGGAGCTACCCTGTAGCAGTCAAAGAGAAGGTGAACCACAGCTTCTGGTAGGTACTGATGTTCCCTTGGACAGAGTAACTGCAAGGGCAGAGGTGAATGGTAGCACCCAGGCTGACAGTGAGGCACCACTATCAGAAGACACCAGACTTCTTGTGGAAGGGGAGCTGGGAAAGGCCACAAAAGTAGAGTTGAGACAGGCTCAGCTCTTGGACCCTACACTAAAAGGCTTGAGGGAGGTAACTAGGGAGGCACCTGATTCTCAAAGAAAGGGCGAGTCTGCATACAGGGGCAAAGGATTGCTGTATAGAGAGTGGGCCCCTGAGGGAGGGCTAGAGGGTGAGGAAACACAGTAGTTGGTAGTGCCTACAGCCAACCTTCTGGTATTTCTAGCCATAGCCCATGACATTCATTTTGCAGGTCATATGGGCATAAAGCATACCAAGAGACATATTACACAGAACTTTTACTGGCCGGGGATGGCAAGGGATATAACAGGGTAATGCAGGACCTGTTAGCAGTGCTAACAATAGGCAAAGCAGGAGACAAGGTCAAAGCTTCTTTGATGCCTTTGCTTGTGATTGAGAAGCCATTTCAGAGCATAACTATGGATATTGTGGGACCTCTGAGTACCCCGGGTTCCACAGGGAAGAAGTATACCCTGGTGATAGCAGATTATGCTAGTAGATTGTGGCTCTGCCCTCCATCGAGGCAGAGAAGGTTGCAAATGCTTTGTTAGAGATTTTCAGCAGGCTAGGTTTCCCCAACAGAAATACTGACTGACAGAGGTGTCAATTTCATGTCAGACCTGCTGAATTCTCTGTGGGAGCACTCTGGGGTGAAGCACCTAAAGATCACCCCTACCACCCCCAGGCTAATGGCTTTGTGGAGGTTAAACTCTACACTAAAGACCATGCTATGAGCATTTGCAGACCAGTTTTAAGACACCGTGGGACAAATATTTGTCCCATCTGCTGTCTGCATACAGAGAGGTACCCCAGAAATCCACACTTTTTCACCCTTTAAGTTGCTGCATGGGCATGGGGTGAGAGGGCCTTTAGATTTGATTCATGATGAATGGGAGGGTGAGTGTGAATCCCACAAGGGGTCTTTTGCAACATATGTCCTAAACCTCAGGACAAGGCATAGGGAGCTCATAAGATTGGCCCAGGAGAAGCTAGCAGGACCCCAACAGTAGAAAAAGGTCTGGTATGACAGGAATGCTCCAGCCAAGAGTATGGTGGGACAGCAGGTTATGGTGCTCATTCCTGACACAATAAGCTGCAGGCAGCTTGGGAGGGACCTTTCAAAGTGGTAAGGAAGGTCAGTGATGTTAACTACATGGTAAACCTGCTAGGCAGGAGGAAAGAGCACAAATTGTACTAGGTTAACATGAAGCTTTACCATGATCTGAAGGCCCTGGTGCTGAGTATTTGCAGTGGATGGCAGGAGGAGTCTGAGGGGAACCTGGGGACTGATCTCAGTGAGGCTCGGACTGACACCTCAGTGGAAGGGATATCAATGTCTCAGCAGCTATCCATTAACTAAGTTCAAGAAATCCAAGAAGCACTACAGGAGCTTGGGGGCATGTTCACTGGGAAATCTGCATGCACCCACCTGGTGCAGCACCATGTGGATTACAGGACCCCAAACACCTATCAAGGAGGCCCCTTATAGGATGCCCGAGTGAGTCAGGCTAGCTCTGCAGGAGGAGATACAAGAAATGTTGGAACTGTGGGTAATCCAAGAGTCCAGCAGTACGTGGGCCTCCCAAGTGGTGCTGTAACCAAAAAAAGATGAAAGGGTGAAAAAGTGTGGATTTGTGTGTGGACTACAGAAAACTAAATAGTCAAAGTCAGATGCTTACCCCATGCCTAGAACAGACAAAGCCTTAAAGCAAGGGCTACTGGCAGGTGCCCTTGACTCCCACCACTAGACAGACGTCAGCCTTTGTGACTCCTTTCAGATTATACGAGTTCACATCATGAAGATGCCCTTTGGGATGACAAATGCCCCAGCAACCTTCCAGAGGCTGGCAGATCCTATCCTAGCAGGAGATTATGCCCTTGCTTTCCTAGACGATTATGCTATCTAGAGCCATTCCTGGAAACAGCACCTTCAGCATGTCAGGGAGGTCCTGGGCAGACTGCAAAGGCCAGGGTTGACCATTAATTAAGCTCAGTATGTACCAGGTGGGTATGGCACAGGTCTGCTACCTGGACACAGAATGGGGAGTGGTATGTTCAGGTCAGAACCTGCCAAAGTGCAAGATATTCAGGAGTGGCCTGCCCCCATTACCAAAAAGTGGGCGCGGGCATTCTGGGGAACAGCAGAATACAACAGAAAGTTAGTCCCCAATTACAGTACAACAGCTGCTCCCCTCACAGACCCGACAAGGAAAAACAAACCAGATAAGATGGTGTGGATCCCAGGATGCGAGCAGGCATTCCAAAAGCTTTAAGGGGCTTGGGATGACCCCCTGTGTTAGCCAGTCCAAAGTACAGCAAATAATTTGTTGTGCAGGTGGATCCTTTGAACCATGGGGTAAGGGCTATATTTAACCAGGTTTCCTCTGAAGGAGAACAGCACCCAGTTGTATATCTCAGCTATAGACTCCAATCCAGGGAGGAATGTTAGGCAGCTGTAGAAAAATAATGTCTAGCCATACTATGGGCACTGCAGAAACTTCAACCTTATCTGTATGGAAGGAAATTCACTGTAGTTAGACCACAATCCCTTAACATGGCTACATCGAGCCAGTCAGAAAAATGCCAAGTTATTAAGATGGAGCCTAGGGTCGCAGACATATGACATAGCGCACACTATACTAGGTCAGCAATGCCAATGCAGACAGGCTCTCAAGACAGGGTATGGGTTGATGCATTCCCAGACAAGATTATTCGTCTGAAGCAACATTTCTCCACAATCACTTGAGAAACTAGCTTGAGTCTTTAAAGGAGAGAGATGTGATGAGGGAGAGTAGGGAAGTGGATGTGTAACGTATGCTAACAGAGTTAGCTGGAGTTTTGCAAATAATTTTATGTCATTTCTATATCAAACTAATATGTACAGATGTTTGTATTTAAAATGTATTTGTACAATTGCTTGTGTTAAAAGTGTGCCAACAGTGGGTTCTGTTGGACAGAAAAGCAAGAAATACACCTGTATGTCAGACTGTACTGTAACTGTTGAAATGAATATACTGCAACAGAGGACACTGAAAGAGAAGAGGTTAATCTCAGTCCAGCTAACTTTGGAAAATAGTCTGAAATTAAATTACCTGGTTTAGGCCATAAAGATTGTATCAAACAATTCTGACTGCAGCCAGAGATGAAATGTTGCAGCCAGAGTTGAAATGTCTGTGAGAAACCTGGCTTAGTGGCTCTGTAGGAAGAGTGGAAGTGTTAATCCTGTTTTTTTTTTTACAGCGTCCAGATGCTGTAACACATCTTAGCAAATCTCTGTGTGTGCAAGTTATATGACACATATACTCAAGATTCTAGTAAAAGGGGTAGTGTGGCAACCAGAGTCAAGTGACCAGATGTGATGTCACTGTATGGCCAGCATGGAAATATATAGATATTAGTGAGAACTGTCACTCAGCTGTCAGCAATCTTTTTCTGAAACCTGACAAAGACGGATCACTCATCCACTTCATCATGCCTTGCTCTATTAAGTGAACTAGGGGACAATAATTCTTTAGATCCCTCAGGAAAACAGTGAGATTTGTTAAGTATTGTTCTTCTGCATCTGTGTGAACCTTTCCATCTGTGTTATGTTTAATATTTCATGTGAAACTCTGGTGTTTATAGTAAATAGATATTTAGCATTTTCATGTTATTATTATTTATTATTAAATATATTTAAACTTTTCATAGTGGCTGGTCTTCTAGAGAATATTTTAACCTTTGAGACTACTTATATTTATTTGGTGACACTGTGGCCGCTCTTGAAAGCCTTGCTGTTTGGTCAACATTACCACTGGTTTGTTTGAGTCCTTTGGCTTTTCCCGGTTAGGGGTCGCCACAGCGGAACTCCGGTCCGCTAATGATTGGTAGTGGATTTTTACGTACCGGGTTACCAGCCCTGACGCACAACCTTCAAAGAAGGCACGCCCCATTCACGTATGCCTCCACACAGAAGACGCTCTAGCTGAGAATCGAACGGGACAAAGTCTTGCTATGAGGCGATAATGCTACCGCAGCAGCACCACCGCAGATTAATTTCACTCAATACAATTAGGTATCCTGGTAACAGCCTTAGAGCAGCTGGCTTTGTGGGTGTTCTGGTGGCAGTGTATCTACCTTAAAGTCTGGGCAAAGATAGTAAAGCTGTAAAGCTGTGTCAGCCTTTCCCAGATTTGTGTGTGTGAGCTACTCTGAACAGGGACACTGACAGCACCGATTTCAGAGAGGGTGGTGAAGGACCTGGCTAAGGACTTAACTCTATAGCTGTGTCAGTGGGGAGGAGTCTAATTTGGGGCCTGGAAAGAGAGAGAGAGAAAGCCAGCCCCAGGACCGGAGTGTGCTCCCTGTGTGCTTTTAAGGGAAATTGTGCTTGGTGCAGAGGGCTGCATCTGGAAATACTGTGTGTATCTATCTTTGTTACAAGTGAACTTCCCTCATCAGTATCAGTGGTGAGGATTGAGGCTCCCTGATTAGTGGCCCAGAGGAGGGACATCACACCTCTATTCACACATAATGTGATCATGACTGCCTTGAGTAATGCTCTGGATCAATGTAGAAGGAACTAACAGAACAGAAGAACTGGTGCACAATAAAAAAATAAAAAATGCATTAAACTACACAGTGAATCAGGTTCAACTCACAGTTGCAGAAATTGAGCCGAAATAGTGAAGAGCATGAGAGGAAACTAAACACCACAAATAAACTGAAACGCTAGGAAAGGAATGCACTAATCCAAAGTTGGTGTTAGAGGCAGCAAAGTGTTTTAGGGCTACAGACCAATTAATAAGCCTAAGAAGAAAGTTTGCATTGGGAACTGCAAGTGCTGCAAGACTAATGCTGTTTGTTACTGCACTGGATTTCTTCAAGACTGGCATACTTCCATTCTTTCATACTTTTTGGTAATATTTTATTGTAGTTTAAGCAGTTTTTTTTGGAGTGTTAACAGTTATTCGCTGATCTGTCTTCCATCCACAGATTATAAATGAATAACAAAGTAATTAGTTGACAAAAATAGTGGTATAGATTCAATCTTAGACTAGACACTAACCAGTAATCAAAATAATACAGGTAGCTACGGTAGTCTGGCTGAAATTATAAGTGACCATTTGCCCATTTTTATCCTTAGAAATTACAACATCTTTAACAAAATAAATTTTCTACAACAGAGTACACAACTTAACTACATTAAAAACAACACAGTTAATAACACACTAAAAAGTTGCAACTCTCCACTAAATTATGCAGTTACCTATTTTAACGCTAATGTTCTAAAAATGGTAGATGAGCAAGCCCTCATTAGAAATAAAAGAAAAAAAATTAAACCCGGCTCAACGGCTAAAAAAAGGAAACAAAACCGCTAATACAACAGAGAGAGGGCATGGAAACTCTGTACACAAACTAAAACACAAGACAACTGAGAAATCTTACAAAGCGTCAAACAAAAAATTACAACCCTGCTACTGTGCCCTTCAGCAAAGATACTGCAATAATCCTAAAGTTTTCTGGAAATCTATTAATAAGGTACTCAATTCAGGACAGACCACTACAATGACACCTAAAACTACCAATATCATACATTTTATAGCCAAGCAATTTAAGACTCACTTTATTCAATCTGTTCTTAACCTCCTAGACTCAGTTCTAGGTAAAATCAGTTCTAGGTCTCTTAGAGGGTGAAGGCTGGCTTCCCCTAATTAAAGTAATAAGGTCTTCAGCCATTCTTATCATTTGTTTTTTTTAGGCATATGGACCTGACCATGCGGTTTGGATGACTGTTTTCTCGGCGTGGGTTGAGTTTTAGGCCTTGAAGAAGAAGATGGCGTTGGTTTGAAATGCAAGTCAGTAGGCCTGAATACACCCTGCACAACGGCTCCGGACCCTTCCAAGGTAGAGACATCCGCAGGTTCCATAGTCGAAGAAGCATCTCGCGGCATACCGGACTCCAAATGGGTCTAAGTAGAGGACTGCGAATCTGAAGTAGCGGGTATCAGGGGCTGCAAAAGCGCCTGAATACCGGCAAACTGGCAATTAGCTTAACAGAAGTATCGTCAGCAGCTTTGGACCTATGCGGTCTGTCTCTGTCTTTATCTTTATGTTTGTTCGGAATGTCAACAGTCGGGTGGCTTACCGAAGCCATTTCTGGATAGTTAAACTGAGTACCAAAATAATTTGCTGCAAAAAGAAACTTGACGGTGAATAGTCCGTGGGTTGAATAAGGCACAAAACCGACAGCGATGGACGTCGTGGTCTGGGCCTAAGCAAGGAATGCAGTCAGAATGAAAATCTTTATGAGGTATTTGCTTTCCACAGGTAATACAATTGTTAACTTTTACTGACATCAGTTAAGAACACGCTTTTTCCCCAACGGGGTACTTAGCTTTTTTGAAGACTTTGGTTCTGAAACTTGAAAACAAAAATTTCAGGAGTCGGCCGACCAGCACTTGCGAACTACTGCTTTGGGCACCGTGTGGCAAGAAAGACTGATGTAATGGCGTTGGCTGCATGTTTTATACCCCTGATGTCATGGAAGAAGAGACAGAATCTGATGCAGGGATCCAAGACTTGATATTCAGGCCGGCTGAGGGCTACCTGCAGGCAGATAACCCAAATATAATGACTGCAACAGTGAAACACAAAGAACATCAGGAAAAGGTTTAATCACTGGGAATTGCAAGTACTTTAAACTATTGCCAATTGTATCTGTACTGGATTTTTCATACATAGCCCAATCCCTGTTGTGTTTTTACACTTAGTGGCTCTTAGACAGCACCAAGGCATAGAGGCATGAAGCATAGACGACCCAGGTTCAACAAGTAGGTGCTGGCAGGGAGAATGGGTGGTCAGTACTGGGGGTGGGGGTGGGCAGATGAAAGGTGCAAGGGCCCAAAGTGACAGGAGTGAAAAGGCAGGGGGCTAGGAAACCTATCATGATATGCTTCAAGTGAGGGGTATAGCTACTTGTCGATGCCAGCTCTATGTAGAAGTGTAGAGAGGCTTAGCATGCCTCACCCACTGCATGATCCAAAGTAGATTGTCAGAACAAATAATGGGGAGTAAATGAGGTCGGTTATAAACTAGAAATCCTCCGAACTGAGAGACAGATGGCACAACCCTCTCAGGACAACCTTAGATTCCATGTCTGCCCCAGCATAAAAAAACAGTAATAGTCCAGGGATAGACTGGAGTGGCTGGTAGAGCCAGTGATGGATATGGGGCAGTGGGGACAGCAGTAAGAATGAAGTGGTGGGGGCTTAGTGACTCTTGTGTTGCCCACTCCTACAGTAAATTTCACTTTGGAAGCTCTTTCCAGTCTAATCTCACCTGCTCATACTACTGGGCACTAAAGGATCCAAATGGGAAAGTTGTTTCCTTAGGCTGTTGGAGCTGCCCTCTATTTTCATATGTTCCTACACTATCAGTGTATACTACAATATACAAGGTATTAACCCCCCGTCTTTCCATCTTGCTTTTTTAATTGGCAATATATGAAACAAGACTACCAATCGCTGGAGAGTTCATGAACTGCTTCTAAGAAATCAGCTTGGGATAAGTTCTTCTGTTTTGCTCCTGTTGAGAGATGGGTCAGAGGGACATTTTCTAGCCTTCCTAGAGATCTCCAATCATTGGAAAGCCTAAGAACTGCTTCTTAGGAGCCATCTTTGGATTAATGTTACTGCTTTACACCTGGTGAAAGAAGTATAGGGACATTGATTAGGGACAGCCTCCGACTGGGCAGTGTGTACGAGATTTCCCTGAATTATCTGGTTGCTGTTTTGCTGGGAACCTCTTCATTTTTAAATTTGGACCTTTGTGCGGCTTGCCTTTCTGTTGTGCCAAGCCACTGTAAGGCTCTCCAGGGGATCTAACAAGAGAAGAAAGTGTACTGACCCAACAGCATCTGGGATAATACTCCTTTCTCAGGAACCAGCTTGGGATTAGTGCTGTTGTGCCGCTGGTGAAAGAAGCAACAAAGGGTTGCTGCTTCCTAGCTGCATGAAGGTGTGGTGAAACCAGCACTAGTATCCAGGAAGTAGATAATAGGCAAATCACCAATATTCATCATTCTTGGCAGATCTAATTCTGTCGTTTCACTAAGTGTGCTGGATTAGTTACCATCTAACCTACCTTAATAGTATCACCTAAAATGCTTCATCCAGAAATCTTCGGGGTCTTCTATAACAGTCTCCTTCCAATCCTTCAGTATTGTGACAAGACCCAGTCCTCCACCCTCTGGCAACATGGCTCAACAGTTTGATTACGTTAGTGTTCTAAGGCAGTGAGTAGTTCAATGCTTCTACAGTAGATATTTGCATCTGTTGCAAGTTGTACTAAAGAAACATGAGACCCAGTCTTCTGCTCTCTTCCAGACCCAGCCTGTGTCTCATTCCAACAATTTCTCTCTTTCCATCAGAGAGGCCAACATCTCCAATAATCAATCTCACACTGCTTTTCTCTCTCGCTCTATACAGTCCTTTGTCTCTTTGCCAAAAAGGTCCGCACCTCTCACTCCCTCTGATCATCTGGTTTAGAAGATGGGACTGTGGCATCCTACTCTCAAGGCAGGTGCAGTTCCTCCTCCCAGACTGCCCAAAACTGCATCCCAGAATACCGCAAAGCAGTCAATAGGACGCACTATTCCATTATTATATATTTATTTATCTGCAACTATGTACACACAAATAGTTCCCCTACATTTGACAGAATGTACTTTTGCACGACAAAGACAGGGGTGTGAATTAAAGGAAAAATCCACCTTAGAACTAAGAAAGCATTTTCTTTCATTATATTATTGTTTTTGAGCTATTTTAATGCCTCAAAATAACCCCAAGTGCTTCTTTTACAATTTTAATGTGTTTCTCTCAAAATGGTGGATGATGGGGCCTGCCTTGGTAATGTGATCTTGTTTTCTTGCTTTCATTCCTTCTTCCCAGAATATATTTCAAGTCCTCTTTATATGACTCATGTTAGACATAAGGAAGTGGTGCTGCTTTCTTGTGCCATTAAGATTGAACGGCAGGACTCTGAAGCAATGTCATCTAAACACACCTTCTGTAACAGAGCTGCTTTTATGTTTACCTAACTGAGCCTCATTTATGTGTCTGTCAGAGCTTGTGCTACACTATAAATAGCTTTTAGCTACTTGCAGCAAAAGAAAGTAGCAGTTTTTTTTTATAAGTGGAGTCTTTTGTAGTCCTAAAAGATTTGACAAACCCTCCCAGACACTCTCGTGCTGAGGTGTGAAAACTTACTGCAGTAAATGATCCTTGCTGTACATTTATAAGTGACAAGTAGTAGGACTCTAAACTTAGTCTGTCTGCTAATTCCCAATGCCTTTAGTGTGAGGATTTTTCTCTCTTCTGAATGATGCGGACTTAAAATGTGCTTTACTAATTACTCAATTATTTCTGTCATGTTTACCCTCCTTTTTTCTATTTCATATTTATTTATACTTTGGTATCCAGGAAAGTGAAATGGTCCCAGGACCCTTTTCATCCACAACTTAGGTTAAATTAGCAAAGATAATAATTACCAAATACACTTAGCAGTACAAAGAAAAAATATTGACATAAAGGCAGTGACCAAGACCTGCATGTGCAACACACAGCCAATGTGTGACAGTGACCAAGTAAATCATTGAGCAACATTTACTAGAATATATACATTAATAATGCTTAGCTATACTATGTTGATTATAAATAATTCATTGCACATATATGCACACACATATATATGGGTCTACTTAATTTGCCCTAACTTCCAAATGACTGACACCCATTTGCTTGACCCCATTTGACCGACAAGTATTATTGGCAAGTAAATGGAATATGCCCCCATCCCCACTTTAGTGTGACCCTGGAGTTAGAATATATAGTTGGGGGGGTGTGGGGGACGAAGCCCCCCACTTAATTTCATATTATATTGTTTGGTTTTGATTTAATATTGCTTAGTAAAACAAAAGTAAGTGGGGGGCTTTACAAGAAAAAAAGTTTTCTGATTTTTCTCTAAATGTCACAGAAATCTTTGATACCGCATTTAAGTTATCTTAACATATAAACTATTATAATTTATTATAAATAACATTTAATGCTTAGCATTTCAATACTGTGTAGGGAGTGTTACGTTCCCCCCCCTCTGCAATAAAAACAATGGAAAACTATGTCATGCAGGTGGAGACTAACTTCTCTGCAAAGTATGTGAGAAGTTGAGTTAAAAAAAAGTAGGTGGGCTTTCCCTTTCTAAAACTCGAATGCAAGGAAATAAAAGTTTTAAAAAGTACAAGCAGGTTTCTGGTACCTACATAATGCTAGAACCATATGGTAAGGAGAAAAGAAACCTAACGATTGAGTTAAACTGTATGAGATGGTGGAGTTTTCCTTTAATATTGATGGTACAGATGGCCGAACAGTGGATATGTCAATGGTGTGGAATGTTGATAAATATAAATGGGCTTGGGGGGAGGAGTTTGTGTGTATGTGTGTGTGTGTGTGTGTGTGTGTGTGTGTGTGTGTGTGTGTGTGTGTGTGTGTGTGTGTGTGTTAGGGTTAAGGTTAGGGGGTTAGGATTGGTGATGACTGAAGGATGGCTGTTGTGTGTTTGTGTGTCAGCTTGTGTATTTTAGGGTAAGGTTAGGGATAGATGTAGTGCGTGCTGGTGAATGTTTATGTGTCTACGTCTGTCTTGCATAGTGGCAATGTTTCGAGAAGGTTCTAATGATGTTAAGGTGTAGGGTTAGGAAAGTGGGAGGGTTAAGGTTAGCACCAATTACTAAGGTGGTGCAGAGGGGCAGAGCTAACAAACCCTAATGCTGCCCCTTCCCCCAACCCTTAACGTCACTAAAAGTTTAGCATAACATTGCCACTATTCAGACAAATTTGCGGCTATTGTTACGGGGGGGGGGGGGAGTAGTTTTAATATCAAGAGAGGAAATAGTTTTCCTCTTGCAATATTAAATGTTTTTGGTTTTGCTTGCTATTGTGCATGATTAAACTTATTTTGTAGGTGTTATACATATGACAATAGGGCAGTTCTATCATACACAACAGAACCATACACATACATACATGCATGTGTACAACACACATGCTCGCATGTCTATGCACAATATG
This sequence comes from Protopterus annectens, assembly GCF_019279795.1. Lineage (NCBI taxonomy): Eukaryota > Metazoa > Chordata > Ceratodontiformes > Protopteridae > Protopterus > Protopterus annectens. The sequence goes on from NC_056731.1 coordinate 506,869,124, forward strand.
CATGTATGTATATATGTAGATAAACACCTAGACAGCTTTATAAAAACTGTGGTTTGGCATAGAGGAAAATCAAACATATGCAGCAGAATAACAGCAGGAAGAGAGAAAGAAAGAAAGCAATACTTTTCAAAAGTCAGTAAATGAAACTAACAAATTCAAGTTCATAAAGAAATGCCAACTCAATAATGACTACCTGTTGTTCTTTAATAAAAAGTCCCTTAGAATAGATACTTGCCCAAAGTAAAACTAAATAATTTATCTTACAAGTCCACATTCCTAGTGGAAATGAATTCTGTATGCCTAATTTTTTGAATGAGTTATTTTGCACTTAATACATCAATGCGTGCATAACAGAAAAATGCTACCTCGTGTGTTAGGGACACTATTTTGCTGACCATGCTTGGTGAATGGAAATTTCATTATTTCCAAAATGCAGAAGCCCTACAGTTATGGCAGTAAAGGTGTAGTGATGAAGGGGGCTCTGTTCCTTGAATGCAGCGTACTGGAGGAGTTCTACACCCCAAACAAATGTCTCTTGTTTTTACTCTGCAGAGTGTACATGAAGTAGACATCATTAGATCAAGTACTAACAGATTAATGATAATGAATAGTTATAAGTATGAAAATAAATTGCCAATGAGATCTTATAAGTCTTTTGAGCTGCATGAACTAGAAATTTCAAAAGATCAATGACTGTTAGAAATATCACACTGTTTAAACGCAGTTTATAACAGTGATAGCTCTTATGTTGATTCTGCATTTTTTCATTTTTAGGTTACCCCAGAAAACAATACAGTTACTTTGAAACATGTTTTCTAATTATTCTGCATACTTAATAAAAAAAAAAAAAAAAACTGCTGATACAGGACCTTCTTTGTTGACATAAAACTCAAGAATCTGTTCCCACCTGGTTTCATATTCTTCATTGTCTTTATCTTCATTTTTCTTTTCCTCTTTGCCCTCTGTTAGGTGAGGATGTTTCTGAACAATCCGCATTCCACCTGCTCGAACTTGGAGAAAAAAAAAAATATATATATATATATATATATATATATATATATATATATATATATATATAAAATATGCTTACAAACTTTTAAAGCAGTTCATCAAACTGAAACAAATTATTTTTGCAAATATAATGGCCGTAACCTGTTCAGCTTACACACATACATATACACAAAGATATACATACACGCAGACCTATACAAAGACACACATACACACAGATACCTATACAAAGGTGCTTACAAATGAAGAATGACTTATTGCTCTCATTGAGCATTTCTGCCCTAATCATCTGTCTCAGTGCAAATTCTAGCAGTATTTTATGTTAGAAAATTTAACTCTCAAAGTCACCTACATTCACTCCCATTACAATTAAAATTATTTGCTCAGGGGGAAAAAAGCAATGAGTTTGTAGACTAGCCTTACTTTTCTCCTGCTACATCTTTGAGCATGCATTAAGCTTACTCAAATTTTTGCTACAACCTAACTGTGTCACCTCAGTTAAGTTGACAAACTGAACAGAACTGGCCGACCGGCTGAAACAACCCCCCCCCCCCAAAAAAAAAAAAAAAACTGCTGCTGTGGTGAATTATCTACCACCCAGCCTATAGGATTAAATGCACAGCCAGCCACACCTCAAGTTACTAATTATAAAATCATGGAATTCCTACAGAGGCTCATTTGTGGGAATTTCCAAATATCTGCTGAATAAATTTCAGGTGTTAAAGCTAAAGTGCTTAAGAAGATTAAAAGAAAATATGCACTATTGATTTTAAACTTTGTTTATTAAGACGTTATGGCACAGTAGTACCAATTTAAATGATGCACATGATTACTTAATGTTTACAAGTTCTAGTGGGTATAAATTTCTCTTGTTCAAGTGTACCTATTCCCCATGTGAAAGTAATTTCTGCCAAGGCTAAAGTGTTGTTTTGTTATTATTGGACTCCTTCTAGAATCAAAGTGCTTATACTTTTCATAGTTTGTAAAAACTGTATATGGACCAGAAGGCTATCTGTAACTCTGATTCCAGGGTTCGTTAGTGCACAGTCTATCCTATACATTCATCTAAACGACTTTTAAAATTTGCCAGGGAAGCAGCTTGTCAAACACAGAGATTCAGTTTACTGATATATATATATATATATATATATATCTTGATCTTAAAGTAGTCCTATTATTTACCAAAATTAAATATGCAACCTCCTCCCCTGGAATTAAATTATGGTTCTTGCAACTCAATATCCATTAACGTATGGAACTCTACATCATAAAGTGTCTGAAAGGCCAAATGTAAAACTTTCCCTCTTAGATGCCTATAACCAACAGAAAAATTCCAAATCTTGATGAGAAGTTTTTACTTGCTTTAGTTATTAATGCAAGAGTTCAGCATGTATATGTATTACATAAAGTAATTCCCAGAGCTTTACAGATATCCTGTATATTAAGATCCATAACTACTGAACACATATCCTGTAGTAAAAACTTAGCAAAACACAAAATACTACACTTTTATATATATGCATATATACATATACACATATATATATATATATATATATATACACACACACACACACACACACACACACACAGGTCTACTTTTCTTGATTAAAATTTCAAAATTACACAAACAGATGCTTGGTGCCAGAGCCATGAGTTCAAGCTTAATGCCAAGAAATGTATAGTTATCCCCTTTGGGAAAAACCATGTACCCATGAATTACCACATAAGTGGCAGTACACTAAACACCAAATGTGTGATGAGAGACTTAGGGACACAGGTGGACAGTGGTCTCACCATCGATAACCACATCGCCACAAAGTACAGTTTTGTACCTACCATAAATGTAGATGTCCGAACTGGATAGCATCTGCAGTCATAACAAGTGGGTTGTCCTGTCGTCAGGCAGCCCTGCAGTCGGCCGGATTCCAAAGTCCGGGTCCGGCTTCGGCTGATGTCGCACTCCACCCGACGTCATCTCTGTTGGTCTTCGGGTATAAAAGCATCAGCCGACGCCATTTTCCTCAGTGTTTCTTGCCCCAGATGCCAGTAGCCCTCTTGCAGGCTAAAATTTGGATAGATGCCAATGTTTCCAAATAGATAGAGGTAAACACAACAATAAGCATATATGTACATATATACAAACAAATACACCATAAAGACTCCCCAACAGCTAGCTATTAGGAGGGTAAACACCCTAGGAGTACCACAGAGGGAAGGAGGAGGGTAATCCTGACTGCAGATGCTATCCAGTTCGGACATCTACATTTATGGTAGGTACAAAACTGTACTATGTCCTTCATGGATGCATCTGCAGTCATAACACAAGTGGGTAGAATACCATAGCCAACTAGGGAGGAGGATAAAAGTAGATTATGGTGTGTTTAGGATCCCTTGCAGTACAGCAGTGGCAAACCCTGCTCGGGATCTGGAATATAGAGGCAAATTATAATGCTTGGCAAATGTATGCACGGAGGTCCAAGTAGCCGCCTCAATAATGTCTTTGGTTGCCACTCCTCGTAAGAAGGCTGTGGTAGTGGCTGTTGCTCTTGTAGAATGAGGTCTTATGTTCTGTGGAATTGGTTTTCCATGGAAGGAGTAACAGAATCGTATGCAATTTCCTATCCATTTGGAGATTGTCTGTTTGGAAATAGCTTTTCCTTCCCTTCCTGTTGCATAGGCTACACAAAAGTTGGTCAGTCTTTCTGCTATTTTTGTTCTGTCCAAGTAGTAGCGTAGCTGTCTATGTACATCCAAGGTATGCAGTATTCTTCCCCTCTGTTTTGTGGGTTGGGAAAGAAGGTAGGTAGGTGGATTGCCTGGTTTAAAGATACTCTGGATACCACCTTGGGCATAAATGTCGGATTAGTCCTCATGGACACTCTATCTTGGTGGAAGATTAGGAAGGGTTGCACTGCCATTAAGGCCTGTAGTTCTGAAACCCTCCTTGCTGAAGTAATTGCCAGTAGGAAAGCAGTTTTCCATGACAGGTGTTGTAGGTCTGCTGTTGCTGCTGGTTCAAAGGGTGATAGTGTCAACTTTTCTAGCACAAAGTTTAAATCCCAAGCTGGTAATGGTGGTTTCCTTGGAGGTTTTACATTCTTGATTCCTCTGAGAAACTGCCTGAGCAAAGGGTGAAAAAACAGGTGGATCAAAGCTGTATTCTGCTGAAATAGCTGATGCATGTATCTTGATGGAGGAGTAGGACAGGCCTGAATGAAGAAGTTCGCCAGATACTCCAGAATGTTAGGCATATCTATGTTTGACACATCTTTTCCTCTTTCGGTACTCCAAATGACAAACCTTTTCCATTTTCCAGCATAGTTCCTTCTTGTTGAAGGTCTGCGTGCTTCAAGAATAATGTCTTTAACTCTTTGGGAGAGTTCTGGATTAGCTGCTGCTATGTGATGTTCCATGCAGTCAGTTGCAGCGTTTTAGGTTTGGATGTATGATGCTGTAGTTGTTCTGAGTTAACATCAAAGGCATCAGGGGTATTGGCCACATATTGTTCCGAGACATGCTCTTCAGTAGTGGGTACCAGTGTTGTCTTGGCCAGTTCGGGGCTATCAGGATTATCCTTGGACGTTCTTCCTTGATTTTTAGTAGTACCTTGTGTATCAAAGGAAGAGGTGGGAATGCATATGCTGTTAGGCCTTTCCAGTTGAAGGAGAGTGAGTCCACTTTCCATGCTAGTGGGTGGAATGTCCTTGTGCAGAATTTTTTGAGCTGGTGATTGAGAGTTGATGCGAATAGGTCTATGTGTGGCATTCCCCATTTCTTTGAGATGGTCTTGAAGATGTCCGGGTGCAGCTTCCATTCGTGGGCATCAGTGGTTCTGCTTAATATGTCTGCTAGAGTATTGTCTTTCCCCGGTACAAATATTGCCTGTAACTGAATGTTGTAGCTGAGTGCCAGGGTCCACAGCTCCAAGGTCATTCTGCATAGGGGGTATGAATGAGTGCCTCCCTGTTTGTTGATGTACCACATGACTGTGGTGTTGTCTGTCCTTATCATCAACTGGCCCTCTTTGAGGAATGGTTTGAACTTTTGGATTGCCAGTTTTACTGCCAGCATTTCTTTTAGATTGATGTGCAGGTGAAGTTGATCCTGTGTCCACAATCCTTATGCGCATTTGTCCAGCATGTGGGCCCCATCCTAGGTCTGAAGCGTCTGTTGTGATGGTCTGGCTTGGTTGACATCTGCGAAAGGGTAGGCCTGGGTTTGACTGGCATGCCTGAGCCCACCATAGGAATTCCTGTTTTAAGCATGGAATTAGTGGGATTTCTGTTTCTAGACTGTGTCTGTGTTGGGACCATAAATTCTTTAGGTACCACTGTAGTTTCCTCATATGTAGTCTGGCAAATGGGACCAAGATTATGCATGATGCCATGAAGCCCAAGGCCTGCAGAAATTTTCTTGCTGTTAACTTGTTCAGTTTTGTTAGTGCCAAGAAGTAAAGAGGAAGTTCTTTTGTTTTTCTGTAGTCAGGAATGCCATTTGTTGTACTGTGTCCAATTCAGCCCAAGAATGTCCTTGTTTGGGATGGTATCAGCCTTGACTTTTGTAAATTGACTGTGTATCCCAGTCCTTGTAGCAAGTAAATGACCCTTTGTAAATCTGTTGTCAGCTTGCTTTTGTTGTCCCCTTGTAGCAGGCAGTCGTCCAGGTATGGGTAAATTTGAATTCCCTGTAGTCTGCAATGGGCGATTACTGATGCCAGGCATTTTGTGAATACTCTGGGCAGTAGATAAGCCAAAGGGCAATGCTGAGAATTGATAGTGCTCTGATCCTGCAAGAAATCTGAGGTATCTTCTGCAGATTGGTCGAATGGGGACGTGCAGGTATGCCTCCTTGAGATCTAGAGTTACCAGCCAAGACTCCTTGCCCAGCATGGGAAGAAGCTGCTGTAGGGTCAGCATTTTGAATTTTGGGACAATGATGTATGTATTTAAGGTGGACAGGTCGAGAATTGGTCTCCAACTTTTTTCCTTTCTTGGAACTAGGAATAGTCTGGAATAGAACCCCTTTCCTTGTTCTGTTGTTGGCACTCTTTCCACAGCTCTCATGTTTGCTAACTCCATTATCTGGCGTAGAGCCTCTGTTTTTTGATTTGGAGGTAGATTTGGCATTCCTCTTTTGACTGGTAAAGTGTGGAAGTGAAACCGTAACCTTGATCTATGGTTTGTAAAATCCACTTGTCTTTTGTTATGTAGTGCCAGTTCTTTGAAAATAAGGTTAACTTTCCGCCTAGAGGAGCTGCTATTTGTTCCCTGGTAGGCGGAGTTAGGATTAAGTCACTGTGGTTGTGCTGATGTAGTGGCAGTGGCTGTGTCTGTGCCTCTGTTGTTACCTTGCCACTGTAGTCCTCTGTAGGCACCTCCTCTGGATTGGTTTCTGCCTCTGGAGCGTCTATTCCTGCCCCTTTGAAATTTTGTGGAGTCAGGAAAGGACCAATTTTTGGCAGGCCAGTTCCTGCTAAACCTTGGGGGTTGAACCTGCAAGAAATCTTTAACAGTTTGAACAGATTTTGCCTTTTCTTCCATTTTCTTCATAACCTGCTGGGCAGGCGTACCAAACAAACTTGTCTTGTCCATAGGAGCATCTAGCAACTTGGCTTTAACATGATCCGGTAAAGCTTGTTCCTTTAGCCATGCATGCCTTCTTATCACTGTGCCTGTCATGGCTGATCTAAATGAAGCCTCCAGTGCATCATAGCCACATTTTAAGGAATGGTTGCTAACCTGTTGTATGTTATTTACCATCTCTAATACATATTTCTTATCAAGAGATTCATCAGTGGTTAGTGTATTAGTTAACTGAACAAGCATAAACTCTTGGTATTGTATCATGTGAAACTGACAGTTTAAAGCGCTAGCTGAGAGAGTAGCTGAAGTGTAGACCTTTTACACCATCTGTCTAATGACCTTGCTTCCCTTTCAGAAGGAATAGGGTTTTAGCTGTGGTCGGCTACTGCCTTGGGACCCTGGGATATAGTTTCTGGGTCTGCAAGTGGGGCCTTGTAAAGGTGGTGATGAGTATCTGGCACCCTGTAAAATCTGTCTGGTTTGGCAGGGGCTGGGGTAAAGAATCTGGAGCGGAGCAAACATCATTAAAAGCATCATCCACCACAGATAGAACAGGAGGTATAGCTAAGGGCCTGTGCTGTGGGAGGTGCAGAAAGGTTCTAAGTCTTTTCTGGAGTCTGAAAAATCCTGTTGCTGCCATTGGAACTGTTCTCGCATGGCATGCAAGGTTTCCCCAAAGGAGAATTCTTCTGGTGGGAAGCAGCTGGAATGGATTCTTCAGCATCAGAATCTTCAAAATTGGAGAAGGGAGCCTCTGGCTGGTCAGTTATGTCTGATTCATCAGCAGAATCATCAGAAGACACTGGCTCAGGGGCTCTGCCCTAGGTCTCTTCTCTGGGGGCTGAGAGGCCCTGTCTGGGTGAGATTGAGATCCTCTAATTAAAGAAATTAAATCTTCTGCCAAGGAAAGCATTTGAGAACTAGAAGAGGGCCTGGATGTGGGGGGTTTAACAGGCACTGATTTAGTAGTCTTGGCTGCTTTAGCCCTGGCGAAGGCCTTAATGGACATGGCTGCTGGAGGCCTAGCAGCACCACGTGCTGGGGTAGAGACATCCAAGGGAT
>NC_056731.1:506889281-506909281 GCF_019279795.1 Protopterus annectens
ACCAATGATTAATTTTGTAGCTATACTTTAGATATCATAACTCAACAACTTATTTTAGTATTTTTTGGTATCTCCTTATCTCCTCAGCCACATGATGAACTTTGATTGAAATCTTCTTAGTGCTAGTTAAATTAGTCCAGACAAACTGTTTTTTGTCTTTTGTTTGTTTTTGTTTTGTTTTTTTGTTTAAAAAAAAAAAAAAAAAAAAAGTTGACTAGCCCGGTTAACAAATGTAAAATAAATAAATAAATAAATAAATTGACAAGAACGTGGGGGTATAAACCCTCCATGAAAAATGTTTTAGTGGCATTATACTGGGGTTTGCAATTCACTATTATTCAATGATAGTCTTGTTTTAGTTTTTGTACTTGCAGGACTAGCAATTAAAGGTTTCACAATTTCCGCAGGGGACCAAGACAAGACCTACTACATACTTAATACAGCATTTAAAAACACATTTTGCTACATTATTTTATTTTATTTCATTATTTTTTAGCTGATATCTTAGCAGAAAAAAAGTGCATGAAACAGACTGATGACCCAAAGGGATGCTACACAGACTATTTTAAATAACATGGCAGTTACTTGAGGTCTGCCACGTACTTGCCAAATGCCATTACGTCACAAAAAAATCATCAAAATGGGCATTTAGTAAAACTGCAACATAAAAGGAATTGCACTTCCCCTGAGATAATGCAACCACATGATAATTCAACAGAGGGTGCTTTGCTCCTAGCCTGGCACAAAATATTTACAGGTCTGCTTTGAAGTTTTTAACTGAATGCCATTTCAGTCATCATGATCTGAAGAAAATGCATTCAGTCAAAAAAAAAAAATCATGCCACAGCCAAACAGTCAACCTTTACCTAGATCAAGAATTGAAGCAGCAGTTCTCATGTATTAAAAATAGTCTTCCTGATTAAGTACTACAGAGATCAATATGGCAGATACAACCTTTAAAATCACTGCTATATCTTCTTCTACATGAAATAGCTGAAATTCTAATCTCCAAAACAGAAAACAGGAGGAAAGTCTGAAACTCGATCGGTAGACATACATTCTCTAAGCCTCAATGTAGGAAGGCATCTTACAAGCCTAGTACTGTAAGAGAAAACAGGGGTCTATGTCAATTCTTCGAATGCTTAAAATTTAGAACGTTACATAGACGAGACCAAACATTCAAAATTTCAAGTGTTCGAAGATTGACTTTCAATGGCGCCGTACGGTGCAGGTAGGGAGAATTTCCCTTTTCTGCACTGAAGTGAGGTCTCGGAGTTGGTATATTTAAGTAGGGGGGTGTGGGGGCTTGCCCCCTTGCTCACACTGTTAAGGTGTGTTTTTCTTATTTCTTTTATTTGATATTCAAACATCCAAATATTGAACATTTGGTCTCAACCATGTAACGTTTGACATTTTGGATGTTCGAATATTTAACATAGACCTGAAAACAGTGAGTATATCAGGAAAGTAAAGTACTTAAATAAATAATGTGAGATGGCATAATGGTTTATTTATTTATTTTTATTTTATTTTACATTTGTAGACCGGGCTAGTCTAACTGGATATATGTCCATTTTCAGTAGAGGCCCAGGGAGATAAGCTCCAAGACAAAATTTAGTAACAAAAAATGCTAGTACAATACATTAAAGGATGGCAGCTCATCACATAACTATCTAACAAACGTATCACATATATAAAGAAAATATCAACAAGACAAGGTCAGGTAAATAAAGAAACTAAATAAAAATCTAAAATTAAGAAAATATCAACAGGACAAGGTCAGTTAAACATAGCAAGTCTAAAGTTGTCTATATTATCAAGGAAGATTGGAGTTGATACTGAGAGATTAGCAGGTAAACAGAACCCAGTAAATAAGAGAAAGTTAATCAGGTTTAGAACAGGGGCATAACCAGTGTGTTCTAAGGTAAAGTTTCAGTTTATTTTTGAAAAGTGATAAAGAGGACAGTGATGCAAGTCCACTGGGAAGTAGGTTCCAGGATTTCCCAGCAGTATTAGAGAACAGAGAGTCATCGGCCATGTTGTTGGATTTACATATACTGACTAGTAGTTTATTTGATGAATGCAAGGTATTAAGATTGTTATAGGGGGCAATGAGGGTAGAAAGTATAGGAGTATTGGTAGGTTGGTAAAAGATCTTGTGGGCAATGGTCAGTTGGTGAAATTTAAGCTGATTTTGTAGCTCAAGCCATCCTAGCTGTTTTAGATTAGTGCAGTGGTGAGTTCTAAAAGGATTTCCAGTAGCAAATTTGGCAATGTTGTTATAGGAGATTACCATTTTGTGGAGGTTATTTTTTGATAGATTAGTATATATAGGTGAGGCATAGAGGAATGTAGAGATTAGATGAGTGTGAGTGATAGTTGTTCTAGCTAATGGTGAAGGTCTTTACCTCACAGATACAAGGTACATAGTTTGCTTCTGATTTTTGGCTAATCTAGTAGTATTACCTATGAACCTGTGAACTCAAGGACAGGCGGTTGGAATAATGGCTAACATCTTAACCTCAGAGATGAAAGGCACAGGTTTTGATTCTGACCTCTGGTTACTGGACAGACTTGTGATTGTCTGTAGACTGACAGCCTAATATCTACTCATGAATATATAAGAACACACTTAATCATACTCTTCACAGTATTACAATGCAGACTTCACTTCTACAAACCTAAAATCCATGCTGATAGCTTCAGTGATGCCTCTGTTTGTCTTCTTTCCAGGAAACATGTCTAGACTGAATGAGTCAAGGGACCCTCATCCACTGACAAAATCACAATATTTTATCTTTTTCACAGAAGTTTCTTGTTTTCACTTTAACGAGTCCATCTCTGAAATAAGCTTTACTCACAGAGCATTCACCACAAAGAAAAAGGAGATGTGAGACAGATTTTCTTCAAGATATAAATCAGTCTTTTTGTTTTTGTATTTCACTGCAAAAGTAATATAAACTTGGGTAGAGGGCTATGAAGCCCACTATGAAGGCTTAATATTTAAATGGTTTTCCCACAATAAAATTTCAGTCATGGTTGATCACAGACAGCCACAATTGCTGGATAGAAGCAATAGATAGATATTTTGTGTCCTCATTTTGTTATTTATTGCTTACAAATGAACTAACTTATTTTAAATCTTTGGTAAAAAAAAAAAAAGATCTATAGACAACAATAAAATCAATACAACAACCATACAGTACCTATTGCACAACACTCTCCAACAGACAGAAAAGGAATGCTTGTGATCCTCAAAGAGGAAATTTAAATTGAACATTCACTTCTCCATAACCAGTGAACAAAATTATTAACCTTTCTTAATTCATAAAACACTTCTCTGATTCTTACAGCTTGCATCAGTATCAGAAATCGAGTGTGCTGTACGATTGAAAAAGTTCATTCTCAGAAACCTTCAAATTAAAAAAATCAAACCTGCTTTACATCACTTCCTAACAATTCATGTCCAATGCAAATGTTTTAAATAAAATTAAGGGAAATTGAGTCTTAAATTAGCCCTCTGTAAAGAGAGGAAAATATAGATGCCATGTCTATTGCTATGCATAGACATTTCTTTAGTGGTCCATGTGTGCTTTGCAGATGTCAACATCTTCATACTGATCTAAATGCAATCGAAGTTCAGGGCAAAGTTCAAACAGCAGCAGTTCCATCAGCACCTGCAAAAAAATATTGATTTGTTTTACATGTGTAATGTAGAAAAAAATAAATTGCCTATCTATAGATATACAATTTAAAATCCATTGTTCTTCCTTGATCATAGCATTTATAAAGAACAAATGTGGGACAATTAAAGCACATATGCTAACCAAATGCGTATGCATTATGCAGTGCTACTACCACTACTTCATATCTGTAAACAAAATTATTTTGGATGACACTTGATAAAAGGTTCTTAGTCTGTGAATCTTTCATAATATTTGATAACCTTGAACTTTATCTCAAAAATGCACTCTTTATCAACTTAACTGATGGCAGTTGCTGTCTGAAACTCATTTCTCTAAGCATGATACGAAACAGACCTTTCTTCATATTTGCTTGATTTCCAAAATGACACTAAAACTTCTGCCTTAGATCTAATGTCATCTGCTCCAAAAGATCAATGAATGAGGTACTGCTTGTTCCAAAGAAGAGATAAATGGTTAAGTATACTTTTTACTTGACTCTTGTCAAAGCGTTACAACTAGCTTCAATCTCACATCAACACAAACAGATAACAGATTAAGAACTCTTTCAAAGCACGTCCAGTGTGTCCCACTCAATGAACTGCAACTGCAGTCCTTGCACTGTGGTCTCCCCTCTACCTTCCAGTGCTTCACAATGCAGACAGAGTGCACAAAATATGATAAGTCTGGGAACACATGCTGTACTGCTTAGCCTTCCAGGAAAACTCTGTTTACATCTGAGTAAAAACTGTTCAGAAGTGTAAAAGTCATTAATCTGATGACATTTTTGATAAAAGGAAAGAGAAAGCTGCCATCCCATGACTAGTTATGGAGAAAATGGAATCTCCATTGGAAGAAGAATATTCAGAGGGTGAAATGAGTTACCGTCTTTGAGTCCAGTCACCATGACGCTTAGCATTCACCACCCAAACAGACAAAATAGGTGTAGAGACTCCGTGACATTAAGGTGACCTACAGATCAGAGACAATACAAATCAAGCTATAGAACTTTATGGGCATTTCTAATGTTTACATGAAAATTTCAAAGTTGCTACTGTTGCTACTAGGAGGTGATGGAATCTGTCAGGCAAAAAATGGCTAAGATTAAAGAGAAGGCAGTATGCAGAGCTAACAGACTAAATAAACTAAGAACCATTTCAGTGGAACCGAGGGTAAAGCACAACATACATACACACATATATATATATATATATATACGCACACATACACAATTAATTAAAAAAAATAAGGTTATGTGGCATTTTGGAGAGAGAAGAAAAAAGTAATTTCTTGGAATATATGACAGGCAAAATGGTAGAATGGACTGGTTTTACTAAACATCTTTGTTTTAAATTGAGAAAAAGCTTTGCACTGCTGGAAAGTGAGGATAGGTACGGAAAGCCCATGCCAATATTAACTAACTGTGCAACTTTACGAGAGAGTCCAAGTGTTTTGGAAATTATGGCAGTAAAGTAGAAAACTGGCAATGGCAGTGAAAACGGAGAAGCAACATTACTTGCAGGTGACATTAAGGAGCCGCTCTCAATTTGCTGGTGCAATGATGGAATGTAAACACAAATGACCAAAATATGAGTTGTCATTTCATTCAAAATTAAAGATATTTTGGAATGGAAATGTGTAGGTATTTGATAATCCTGGTGAAGTCACTCAAAAACTGAAAGTTACCAGTGAGACTAGCACAATTAAAAAATTGAGCAAATGGGAAAAAATATGACTGAATTGCGATAGACTGACACATTTGTATGTGTAGAAGATGAGTGGGAGGAAAGGTTCAATTTGAAGTTGCCTTGTTTTCAACAATGACAACCAGTACAAGGTGGGTTAGATACTGTGACATCAACTGGTAGTTCCAGGGATGTGCTAAGACTGAAAAAGAAAGGCAGCAATTAATAGTGTCACAGCATGGGGGAGAACAAGACAATTAAGCTGTACTCTTTACTGAATGCACCACTCAGATGAATCTCTCCTTCCTGTCTGCTTGAGAAAATGGAAATTTACAGGCTACAGAATGGTGAAAAAGACTGGACGATATTCTGTCTCATGACATACAGGGACAAAGCTCTAACTGCAATGAAGATGACCCATGGTTGAGAAGTGGGCATGGGTGCTGAAGGGAACGAGCGGGAGGATTGGATTGAGTGATATAGGGCTCAACCATTCTAAGGAAGGGAGATGGTGTGGCTTGCACTTGGGTGACACCCAGTTAGAGCTCTGGGTGGTGCAGCCCATGGAGTTTGGGCCAGAGAGTTTTTCTACCATTGCATAGCTGTATTGATCAGGGGCAGTTACACAGGAAATTTGCATGCTCTTTCTCCACAGCCTGGCAGTGCTAGCATCCCACAGAAGCTGCAGAGAGGGTGTTAAGAGCTCCAGGGGCCAGTGGAAGATCCTGATGTCTGCCTGGATGACAGGCCCACAATTGGCTAGTGACAACTCTCACTCCTGTGAGGAAATAATGTGCTTATAGATCATGTGAAGCTGATATTCTATAGGCAGAAGAGTTTAAAAAATAAATAGTAGACAATAAAAAGACAGATGGTACATCTTAGATCAGGGCTAAAATGTTTGTTTAAACTCTATTTGAATGTACCACAATTTTTTTCTTATCTTCTCCCTTTCCTCTGTACAAGACAGTGATGATACTATTCCATATCAAATAAGGTAAAAGTCTTAGAGTTTAGTCATAATTTAATGGTTGCAAAGAGTTAAAAGGTTACAATTAAACATTATTTTCTGGAAAAAATATATATTTTCTATGGGGCTAAGTATTGAAAATAGTATTTTAAGGAAGTTAAAACTGTATGTTTATATAATATAACTAGGAAGTGCAAGTAAAGACATTTGAAAATTTAGAGTAGCTTTTTTTTGGCTATTAGGAACCATTGCTGATAATTTGCTTTAAAATTTAACAATCGTACATATGATAAGCATATGAAACAATGTTTTGAAATATCTGACATTACAGATGTAAGACATTATAAATATATGAAAGTGATTCCTTTCATTTTACAATATTATACTTTAATAATCCAAGTGGAAATTTGGACTGCTGGGTATTGACGGCCTTCCCTACCAGAAACTGATAACAGAGAATAGGCAAAGACAAAGGGATATATGGGAGTGCTCGGAGTTTTTAGTTGAGTCTAGAACAGAAACTGCCACTAAAGAAGGGATAATTAGTATTACATATACAATAGTGCATGATAATTATAAGAATCAATCAGAAGAGGTTAGAAAATATTGGAAAGAGAGACTGGAAAGGCAATTTATAAAGAAACAGTGGGAAAATATCTGTATGGTTCCCAAGTATGCAACAAAGTCCAGAAAGTTTAGGATTTTTCCCTGGAAGTATTCCCACAGATATGTTTATACCTCCAGCTGACTTCAGAAAATCTTTCCTCAGACAGACAGCAATTGAAGGAGATGAGCTGGAAAACACAGAGATAACTGGGAACATGTTTCTTGAGAATGTAAGGAGTTGGCATATTTTAAAAATTCCCTGCCGAGCACTTTTCAGAAATGTTGCAGAAGCAAATGGCTACAATTAAGGAAATTATTCTTTTGTGCTGGAATATAAGATCTGAATTGCCTACACACAGTAAGGCCTTGCTATGTTTATTTAATGCTATCGGATGCCAAAAAAGCATTTACTAGAAAATGGGAATCAAAATCAACCATAAATGAACTACTGAATATTATAAAGGAGATAAAGGAATTAGAATGTGTTCGTTAGAAAAGGGAAACAGTAAACTACATAGAAATAATTGGAATTTGGGAAAAGATACATGCAGAATAATTTTCAGGAGGATGAGTAAAATTTAAGAGAAAGCAGGATTTCAGCAATTTAGGTAATGTGAGAGTGAATGATAATTGCGCAAAAAAAAAAAACATGTATAATACATGAAGTTAATGACAAATGTTTAAAGTGGTTGGTTTTCTTTTCTTTAACTCTATGAAAACCCATGTCATTATTCAATGTGTGAAGTTAATAAAGATGTTTAAAATGTTTTATTTTACAAATGAGTGCTAAGAAACATTTATATTAAGAAAAGGTTTTATGTGGGTCAACTATAAAGTATGCAACACTAATGAGGGTTTGGAGTCCAGTGTACTAATTTTGTAGGACCACTTTAAGAAATATACAGGGATAAAAGACAGCTTCCTGGGTTAGTATACAGGATTAAAAATGAAACCTCGATATGGCCATAAGAAGGGAAATGTAATAGAATAAAACAGAAAGTTTTTCTTTTTTTAAAACAGGCGACTTATTTACTCTGGTTGCATGGCCAAAGACATTTCAAGGAGTCTCTCTTTCTCCTAAGCAGGTTAAGAAAAATCAGCACAAATTTAAGGTATAAAAAAGGTTAAAATCATGGAAATCAAGATAGAATATATCAAGGCAGCTAAGCAGTTAGGTTGAAATATTACTGCTTATGAGGGTACTTATGAGAACTATCTAGCCAATGACAAACCCAAGAAGCAGCAGCTTTTTTAAGTATATATATGAACTGTCAGAAAAGCCTTGCTGACCGTGTTGGTCCTATTTATAAAAGCTGGAAAAACTGTTTCCGGTCCTAAAATCTACTGCATCAGTTCAATCTTTATTTCACGAGTTTAGTCTTATCAGGGAATCATACCTCTGGTAGCGTGCATATTGTATCTCCTTTTTCTTCAAACTGCCCAGTAATGACCTGTGATATTGTTATACTGTCACTTAACACAACTCAGCTTTAATTATGCCATGGAGACTGAAGTATGCATCTGTCTTTTGCATGACTCTCTTGTGCTGCATCCTGACACCTTATTTAATACTTTGTTACAAGACTGTGTTGAACCCCCATCATGAAACGTAGAAAATGTTTTCCTATATAGAAAGAGGGCTGTAGGGATATAATTGAGAACTACAGACCAATCAGCTAGAATTTACATTTTTTTTAAAGTATTTTGACAGACACTAACACTACTACAAATCAATTAACAGTACTGTAGTTCAACTGAGAGTATATAACAAGTTTTTTAGAAAGGTCACTCAACTTTAACATGCCTATCCTAGTTTTACGAACCTGTGAGCCTGGCTAGGTATATGTGGCTAAGTGCTGCTGTTGCATTCCTAGACCGTGATAAGGCTTCTGCCAGTCTTCAACTCAAAGCAATCATCAATAATTTTATGGATCATGGTGTCACACTGCCAGCCCAGCTATCGGGAAGTTTGTAAATAATTCTATGTAATTTGTGAATATTGATATGATTTATACAGATGTTTGTGCAAAGTACTAAGCTAAAATGTAACCACAGCATGCCCTACTGGAATAGAACAGCAATGTACCTGCACTATTGTGACTGTTTAGATGTATATGTTTAATGGAAACTGGAACACAGGAGGTTAATTTTAAAAAATTCAGAGAAAATAATTGAAACTAAATTGTTTTTTATAATTACTGGGCCATAAACAGAAGATGTTATCTCTCAGTTTCAGTGCAGTAGCAGACACAATGTCTAGAGATGGAAGTTTTTTGTATTGTCAAAGAAAGATAATTAATTACTAGGTTTGAGATGTAGAAATGTTTTGTTTCATGACTTCCAGGATCTGCAAACATCTGAGAGATATATATTTTTTTACAGAGATGCTAAATTCCGTTTCTGACAATGGGGGTTTAGCTTGGGAACCGAAAGTCAGGTGACAAAAAGTGATGTCATCCAAGCTAACACAGCAGTAATATTTGACATTAATTTAAGAACTCTCTGAGAGAGAGACTGTACATTTTGTACCTTGTCTTGGACCTAGAAACATCCACTTATCACCTTCTGCACCTGCATTGCTGTAAGTAAGTTTCTAGGGCATTGTAACTCTTTTTGAATCAGACAGGAATATTGTAAAGTATAGCTTAGATGTTTTCCTTATTTGAGACTTTCCTGCAATGTTGTTTTAAATAATTCCTGTGATTTTGAACTCTGATGTAACCGATTACTTACTGAGCATTATCTTGTTCTTTTATTATTTATTATTAAACATATTTAAAACATTTAATTGTGGCTGGTCTATTTAGAGATATTTAAGCTCACAGTACATGCATATCTATATGGTTACACTGTACGGGCCACACCTAAACAGCCTTGCTCTTGGACAGACTACCATTTGGATTAATAGTAACATTACACAGTAAGATTGGACACCCTCTGTTAAGGGCCTTAAAGTAGCTGATAAGAGTTGGCTGGTGGCAGTGAAAACTACCTTATAGTCTGGACAGAAGGGGGCATAGCTAGTAAACCTGTGCCAGCCTTTCCCAGGTGTGTGTCTGTATATAAATCAAATCTCAAGGAGTGTGTGCGTCAGCTAATTGGGCATTGACACAAAGCACTGGTTGGACAGTGAGGGTATTGAGGATCTTGGTTTGGCCACTCAGCTGAGATCTCAACCCTATAGCTGTGTCAGTGCGGAGTATATTTAGGGATCTGGAGAAAGAGAGAGAAACCAGCCCCAAAATGACTGTGATCTCTGTGTGCTCTTAAGGAAAACTGCACATTACTGTGTATTTACTTGTCAGCACTCTCCAACCTAGTGCAACTAAATACTAACCCTAGGACCCTTAGATCATCCGATAAACTTACACTCAATGTTACAAAGTCCCATAATTACTTCAGTGACTCTCTCTTCTCTTTCAAAGTAGCCAAACAGTGGAACCTATTACCCCAGAATATCTTAAAAAACATAGATTGTCACAGCTTCAAAAGACTCCTAAAGGAATACCTTACTCAACAATGGCTATGCTCCTGTAATACTCCTGGCTAGTTTATCATGCCTTCAATCAAATGTTTTCTAGTCTGCTATCTTCTTGTCTTACTTCTACCAAATGAAAATACCACAATGTTTTTTAATTTTATATAGTCTAATGAGTTTCATATTACTGTCTGTAATAAGGCTTAAGAAATGTAATGTTTTCTGTTTTACATTCACCTTTTGTAAATTGTGATTGTTGGCAACTGTCAAACTTTTTTTTGTATATTGTTTGTAAATCTTTTAAACATTTTTGTAATCTTTTTGTACTATTGTTATGGAGCTTATCTCCCCGAGTCTCCGCTGAAAATGGGCTACTTGCCCAGCCAGACTCTACCTGGTAAACAAATATAAAATAAATAAAATAAATAAATCCTCTCAGTGTGTACATTCCCCACTGTTGCCAGTGGTGAGGACTGAGGCTCTTTGATTACTGGCACAGTGCAGGGGTGTCGCACATTCCCCATGGACTGGTGCTTGGCCTGTTGTGTTTAATACTACCTTCATCCAGACTTTGAACTTTTAAGTAATCAGATGATCTCAAAATCAGGATGGCATTTACCAGTAAGGAAGACTTCTTGTGTTTAAATAATTACTTAAGTTTCATCTCTCTGAGGCTTAAAGATAAGGGATTGAATCTGAATGACTACTTGTAAGGTGATGTACTTTGGTCTAGCATGTATCACTAGACCTGTTGTAATGGGTACTGATTAGCTTGATGTGGTTGACTACACTACAGACCTAGGTATTACAGTTGCTAAGAATGTGTTTCTGTAATGATACTGAATCTGTTAGAAACGAGGGAGACCTAGGAGTCTTTTGTACAAATGCATAAGGACTTGCTCATCTAACATTTTTGCAAGCTTTTTCCCCTCTTATGTATAAGGTCAGTAACTGAGTACAACTCCTTCCTTTTACTGCAATTCTAAAAGGAATCTGTTGGCTTTAGAATACAGTCAAAGAAAATGTACTAAAAAATCCTGCATGCAGACGAATGTCTTATGACAGAGCAAACTTCTTTTTAGTTTTTTCCATCTTACACTGGCATGTAAGGGGAGAGCTGATTTTAACACAATGAGCACTTCGAAATGATGAACAAAGGTTGCCACTGGGACATGAAATAGTTCTTTACAAGCTGCTGACACCACGGAAATAGTTCTTTACAATCTGCTAATGCCACTTACACAATTCCAAGGTTTTCTACTGGCACTTTATCATAGTGTTACTGGGAAGTACTTGTGGAAAGGAGATTGAAGCTATTAAAATACATACACTGGAGGGGCCACCAAAGGTCTAGGGCTAGGAAGGTTTAGAAGCTCTCTGTAGCGACTCTGAGCCTTACAGAATTCCCTAGATTCCAAAATGAAGGCTTTCTTCATTGTATGAAATATCTACCCACAAGACAGATCCTCAGGAGGCAAAGCTGAGGAGAATGTGTCATTTGAAGCACAGTCTTTATAAATCTAAGGGGGAAGGTGCTCCACATAAGCTAATTTATTCTCATCCCCTGGGTCTGAGAAATCAAAATTTCTCTGGGGGGAAATGACCCTTTTAGTTTTCCTATGGGACATTCCTCAAACAGGGTAGTCTGGCTGGTGCTGATGAAATCCATGAAGACCTGGGTCAGCCTGACCAAGTCCTGGGAAAAGATCTGGGATAATGAGGCAATGCTAAAGACAGCAGGGGCTGGGGCAAATCTAACTACCTCTTGGGCTTGGGTGCCTGGATCTTAGGTGAAATAAAGGCCTCAGGTCACAGGCTGGTGTCTGCAGCCTCTATCCAGTTCCTAGGCACATCCTTCCTTACAATACCCAAGGTGATACCACCCTCGCCCTTGGTCACCAGTAATCGGGCGCTGGAAGCTGTGGCCTGGTTAGAGGCTTTGGACAACATAGAATTAACATTAAACATTGTTAATTTCAGTCAGTCACTTAACTACTGATTTTGTATCCCCCCCATTTTTAAAGTTTAGAAATGAAATGCCAGACAAGTCTGTATTTCTACAAATGCTACAAAACTTGAAAATACATAAATACATACATATCTCTCAACCTCATGTTTAAACACAGAAAATTCAAGCTCTGTTTCTCCATTCAATGATTAGCTAAGCAGTCCACATTGCATGCACAAAGTGTAACTTATGCTACAGGTCACAAAGATTAGAAGTGCTGATTGCTTTTTTTCTGTTTGGTAACCAGCAGACATGAAGATCTGCAAGAAATAATGTATATTAGGAAAGAATACAAGAGGCATTAATGATGGAGTCTCACTTTCCTTAACTCACAACAGAGCTCTCTGCATCCATAAACATTTCTTGTAAGATTCTGGAGTTACACTGGAATGTTCTGAGCATTCAGAACATGTCCTTGTTATGGGTGCAGTCATACTCTCTTTTTTTTTTTTTACTGTTCCCTAATACATTTTGTTCAAATACAGTTTATGTAACCTCATCAGAATATGGTTGCTCTTCTTGAGCAATGTGCTAATTGGTAATTATTTTTTTTTTTTGGGGGGGGGGCTCTGACATGCTAGACAGCTATCAGCTGCTCAGTGTTGCTCCTACACTCCTCTCTGTAGTCCTTGATACTACTCTTAGCGTTTAGAGCACTGCAGCCTTTGGAACATTGGGATGGGGAAGGGAAAATGTGGGGGACAGCTGGCAGTGTCATACAGCTGTCCTGTAATGCTAGGACTTTTCTTGGGTCTAACTCCTGTATGGTGTCAATGTATCACCGAGGGTGGACAGGCAATAAAGATATCTCTTGCCCTGGGTCCCAACAAGGCTACACCTCCTCTGCCTTCCTGCAACCAACCTGCTTATCAGCTCAAATCCTAGCTTTCAATACGGTTTAAGAAGCTAGCTGTCAATTTCACTGCAGTCCTTCTGCTTCCAGGATAGGGAAGGCTATCCTTTCAGCTGCTTTCAGTAAAGGTCATAATCAGAGTTTTATCTCTGTATGCCAACATAGTAGTTCAGTGCTAACTGGCAAAGTTTTTTTTCTTAAAAGGCCGTTCATCTTGCTGTCTGAACTTCTTTTTTTCTTGTCATATGTTTTGCATTGGTATCAGATCAAACGGCATGACCAGTCAGTCAAAAAGTTTTGCCAGTCTTCAACTGCCAATTTCTAAAAATAAATCATTAATTTTTAGCAGTGTCAGTGGCTCAATAAGTAGCACACTCACCTTTTGTGCTGGAAGATCAGAAGTCTGTAGGTTCTAATCAAGCACCAGGTACTTAGACTAATTTTACACTACTGACACTGCAATGCAGCATGAGGGGGGGGTGCTGCACTCAAGTGTGCTGTCCCTCACAAGAAATGATAAACTGAGGGCGCATCTGCATGAGATGGTAGTAGCTCAGGTAAATCTAAAAGATCCCTTGACACTTACTGTACTGAAAAGAGAGTGGAGGACATTTCTCTGATGCTCTGGCCAAATCTCCCCTAGTCAGTATGAATACCGCTTCATGTCTCCCCAGAAAAGGAAGACACTTGCCTAGTGTTTCTAACCCAGTCAACAACAGCATAAATGAAATATTTTTTTTCCCGCTGGCTGCTATTACATTTAATACTGATTCTGGAACCTGCCTAGACTCTTGTGGGGTACTCAGCAGTACATGTTGTTCTTTAAATGAAAGCCAAAGCACCGCCACATAAATTCAATCTTTTCTCAGTTTATGCTTGGTAATAAAGTGGTTTCAAATGTGTCCATGGCCTTCATGTGAGTTTCTTTCAGGTACATTGCATACACAGAAAAAGGTGGTAACAAGGGGTTTGGTGGCTCAAATGGGAAGAGTCAAAGAACTTAAACCAATAATTACATTGTTCGTCTATTCTCTTCTTTACTCATCTTATCTGAATTAGGGCTGTCTGACAGCCAACATTTACCTAGCAAAGCAGGGAAATTGATCCTGGACAGGATGCCAAGTCTACTGAAGAATGAACACATAAAAACACTGGTTGCATATCTACACGTAATTTGGAAAATCAACAATTTATCTAAACCATACTTTTAGTATGTGGCAGGAAAATGCAGCAGCTGCCAAAATAAATGCATACATAAATACATATATACAATAAAAAATATAGATGCAAGGAGAATACATAGACTCTGAAGACAAAGCATCCCAGCCAAGAACCAAAGCGGAGACCCAAGGGCTATGAGACAGCATCTCTAACTATACCACACTGTGCTGCCCAAAAATGGAGTCATGATATGCATATGAACAAAGAAATGAGGCATTTTGTGTGTGAATGACAATCCATCAGAGAAGCACACGACATTATTCAGCATTCTAGGTGTACATCTATATGGATATATTAGTCAAAGGTTATACAGGTAATGTAAAGCACTAGCAGATCTTCACAAGATGGCAGTGTTAACCTAGAACTCACCCTCTTCCAAAATCAGAAATATAACACAATACAGCACACTTAGAAAAACTGACTATTTATTATGGATACGACTAACAGAAGAAAATACCTTGTACCTTTAATAAGTCTCAAAATAAATCTTCTCTTATTTTTTTTAAATTACTGTGGCATTATACTTCTAATGTAAATGCTTGAAGAAGAAAGCATTTATGCTCAACTGTAAAATAACTATATATTAATATGCATAGATTATATGTTCAACATTAATCCAATTAATTAATATATATGAAATGGTAAGCATATACTGTACTGCTATGTCATGGTTAATCGAATGAGTATGTCTGAGAATATACATCTACTTTTCTGCTATATATATATATATATATATATATATTCAATACATTCATGGTACTGGTTCAGTTGCAAAAATCTAAAGATAAATCGGTACTTACGTATTATCGCAACCAGATTTATAAAGTGCGATAATTTGTCTATTTTTGGCAGAAACACAATGCCTAACCTAAAAAGGGGTCTGTAAAGATGTTGCCAGCAGTTTGTCAAGAAATAGCATGTATGTTCACTTATTAAGGGGTGTGTAAAATGTTTAAGTATTATAGTGTCAGAAAATTTTGCACACAGGAAGCGGAATAACAGCAGAATTCCTCTTGCCTGGTAATGTCCCCGGCCGACCTACACACCTGACTGCTGCTTGTCTGTCTGTAGTCGTTAATGTGACAAGTCATGCAAAGTCACCACGTTTCCATCCAGACAAGGAGTCAGGACCATGGCTCGTTAACATAAACTGACCCCCTTGTTTAGAAAGGTCCTTTTTGCAAGTATCTGATTTGTTACATACCCCTGTTTACAGTTCCAGACTCTCAGAAGGCACGTTAATGCAGTTGTGACTCGGAAATACTGATTTAAAAGTGTGGTTCTGTTGGTGGAGTTTTACTGACAACAGTCCCTGCCTCTTTTCTCTGTAACTGTATTTACTATCTGTGTATGACAAAGGACTTGAAAACAGCTGTTCTGTCCTTAAAAAGCAAACAAACCCATTTATTTCAAAGTGGTAGTATACATATAATCCTGTGCATTGGAAACGGTCACGATAAGCAAGAATGCAACCTTTTTAAAACAGTCTGCCACTGCGGAGAAAGCCATCACTCCCCGAGCAAGCAATGAGCCGTTATTCACTGCTCCTTACAGGCACCTTCGCTTTTGCTGACTACTGTCCCCGAAAACCTCAGTGTGCATTTCCTGAGTCAATTTCCCGTAGCTAACAGGGTAATGAAAAATACAGGAATTGGAAGGATGTGGACCACTGCAGAGTTGCAGAAGAAATGAGCCGCATCAACCAGAAGTACAAACTTACAACATTTCTGCTCTGCCTGCCTCATTCTCACTGTGACAAACTGCTGGCGACATCTTTACAGACCCCTTTTTAGGTTAGGCAATGTGTTTCTGCTGAAAATAGACAAATTATCGCACTTTATAAATCTGGTTGCGATAATACGTAAGTACCGATAAATCTTATAACCAAACTGAGAAAAACAATGAAGGGACGTTCTGAACCTAAATTAATGTTAACTGCAGAATGATTTCATTTTACTCACTGCAATCAGAGACCAAATAAGACATTGGTACAGTAAGTTCTGAAGTGAAACTAGTTTGAACCCACATTAAGCAAAAGGAAATAAATTTGTGAGCGACAGTTAAAGTGAAGAATTTTACAAAAAAACTATTTTCTGAAGCAAATGTAACATTTTCAAAGGCATTTAGGATTGCTTTAAGTATGGAAACCACACACAAATACACATAAGCTGGGGAAGCATACAGCACAGGTTGATGTGCGCAGTCTATATACAGATACAAAATTGTTTTAACGTTTGCAGGACTTTAGTCAATGTAACTGAAAAACTATGTTCTACAAGTCTGCAATTCCACACCTGTCAAAAAGTGTGGCATATAAAACATAGTTTCATAGTATACTACACTGGCAAGACAAGAAAAAAATAATGATCACAGAAAAAAATACTAAATATATACATAAGGGCAGATAAGCATGTGAAAGCAAACAGTACCAGTGCTTATGATAAGGTCTTAGGAAAGGAATGTTGGTATCTGCAGTTATAAATAATAAAAAAGTGGACATGTAGCAGATAATGGTGCAGCTAATCCCATTATACCTGAATGAACATTTCATGTGCTCTTTCCCAAGATGTTGTTGTTGTCGTCTTTTGGCTTTTCCCGGTTATGGTTCACCACAGCGGAACTCCGGTCCGCTAATGATTGGCAGTAGATTTTTATGAATGCTGAGGCGCCAGCTCGATGTTCAACCTTCAGCGAAGGCACGCCCATTTATGCATGTCTTTCGAACAACCCACCAAACCGTGGGAGGACATGCAAACTCCACACAGAAGGCACTCCCCGCACTCCAGCTGAGAATCGAACGGGAGAACCTCTTGCTGTGAGGCAACAACGCTACCGCTGCAACATATGCTTACAAAATACTATAGTGAAGCTGACACATATGAAATAATGGCTACAGTATGCTACCAAAAATAAGTAATGCAAAATGTGAAGCATATTCATTCAGTGAAGAGGCTTGTAATTGCCTCTGGCCATTTCAAAAAGAAGGGTGAATCCCTGCTGCCTGAGAAAGAAGTGAGTCACCACAAATATCTTGGGGATTCCATCTGAATCTTCAGAAGTACCCTAGATTTCAGCTGAAAGGGTGGAAACAGCACACAGAAAAATTCTGTCCAAGGAAAGGAAAGGGCATCTTTTTTACAACCTTCTTGCATGGGACCCCAGAGCAGAATTTTGCCAGTTAATTGTTCAAACAGGAGGTACACACATCGACTTGAGGAACTTCCCATAGATGGATCAAATCTTGGAAGATGTCCAAATCTAGTTTCCACTCGTGAGGGTTTGCCCTTCTTCTGCTCAGCTTGTTTGCCACACAGTTTTGCTCTGACAGGATACAGTTTGCCTGTAGAGTGAGATTGCGCTGTGAAGCTATATCCCATGCTAGTATGGGTAATCTGCAAGGGGGTCCGACCTTGTCTCCACCTTGCTTACTGATGTATCGCATGATTATGGTATTGTCTGTAACAACTTGAAGCGGTCCAGAGGATCAAAGGTGATTCAGAGAGTTGAGTGCCTTGATCGGGACAAGCACCTGTTTTATATTTATGAGCTTGCATCTGTTGCAAATTTTAGCCGGGCCTGGATGATTTTCTGTGTAAGAAAAGGCTTCCGTCTTGCAACCCTATTCCATAGTCCAGACGTATGCAGAATACAGAAGATTGTTGTCACATGTAGTACACAACCAGTACTTGTCAGAAATTCCTGCAGCTCCTTCAGTGTTGCTGTAGGTCTCTTGGCAGCCTCCCTGACCAGTTTACATCTGGTCAATTTTGGAGGGACGTCCAGTTCTTTGTAACATCACTGTTGTCCCATATTTTCTCCACTTTTTGATGACTGTCTTCACTGTGTTCCATGGTATATCCAATGCTGCGGAAATTTTTTTGTACACTTCTCCTGACTGATACCTTTCAACAATGAGATCCCTTTGATGCTTTGTAAGCTCTCTGCGAACCATGGCTTTTGCTGTAGCAGGCAACTGAGTAAATGTCAGGAAAATCATACTAGAACAGCTGAACTTTATTTGGGGTTAATCAGAGTCTCTTTAATTGATGGCAGGTGTGTACCCAAGAAGACTGAATGCTGTAATTAAATCAAAAGGTGCTTCAACAAAGTAATAGTTTAAGGGTGTGCACACACAACAAATTATTAGTTTAAGGGTGTGCACATTTATGCAACCAGCTTATTGTATGTTTTTTATTTTTTATATTTTTCCCCTAACAGATTTGTTTGTTGTTCAATTGGATTGTACAGGTTATAGGTCACATTAAAGGTGGGAAAAGTTTTGAAATTATTTATTGTGGTCTCATTTTTTTTATATCACAAAAACCTGGCATTTTAACAGGGGTGTGTACACTTTTCATATCCACTGTAAGTTTAAAGAGTCAGGAGATGGATACTGTAATGCTGTTATAACAACTTCTGAAGCTAGCTATGCAATTTAAGGTACTAAGGTTCATAGATAGATTAGGTTCATAGATTAGTACTAGATTAACAGCCCTTCTGGGCCATTTTAAGCCTAGCCAATTACCCCATGTGAGAATCAAACCCTGTACCTTGTAACTGTAAGGTAAACACCTTAACCATTATGCCAAGCTCCCAAGGTTTATTTTTTTTTTTTAGGTTCATAGGTAATTACTAGGCATGCAGTCCAGGAGACTATTGAGGAGCTTAGGCCAAGTGCCCAATTTCTGCAAAGCACTGTCTGGTTAAGTGACTTGTTCATGGTTGCACAGCAGGCAGATTAAGGCTGAAGGAATCAAACCCTGTAACACAAGAAGCAGCTCATTTACAGCTCATAGCCTTAATACACTAAAATAACTGCCCCTTTCCAAATAAACTAAGCAGTGAAACTCAGGAAAAAGATATTTCCAGTTGAGACACTTTGAAATCTCTTTGTACATTGTTTTCCTTATTTAAATTATCTCAGTACAACAAACACTCCTTCCTTTTCATGCATATAGTAGTAGTAATATATCAGTATGTGTTCTAAGTAATGCATTTAGAAGTGAACAGGAAAATGGTTACCAAAATAAAACAGTTGGAATAGTTCTGATTAGAGAATAATTTAAGTTTTCATGCCTGTATCTGGAGTCGTCTTCTCCGGGGAAGGAGGTCCTATTTTTGGCTTGACCATACAAAAACTCTACTAATCCCATGGTTGGTCCTTCTTCCAGCCACAAAAAGGAAAAATTAAGCAAACACCTTTTAACACCACAACAAGCTAGCAAAGGACTATTACTTATAAGTGGGGAATAGAATGCTATTTGCAACAGTGAAGATGTGTCTGGGGGTCCCAGAAGAGAACACTATTACAAGGAATCTTGGCACAAGGGGATGGGTTGTCAAGCAAAAAAAATGATACTACACTTTTTACCATTTAGTTTAAGCCTATTTTAGTACACCAGTGGTTTACTAGTGATAGTTCATCCTGGAGGGTTTGGGCATCACAGAGTAACTTAACTCTCAGTTTACAGGCATCTGCAGACTTTGTTAGCCAGT